>NC_141877.1:635012416-635315447 GCF_056163025.1 Triticum urartu | reverse complement strand
CATGCAACCCGCTTTAGACGGACGAAATCCTTTCCATCACCATACCCATCAACATATGCTGTTCTTTCGAGATGGTCGCTCGCTTCAGCAGATCCCTCAGTGCGTCCGACCGCATACCAGACGGCGCCAGACTCTTTTGTTTGCCCTCTTCAAGAGCCGGATACTGGGGACTTTGGGTGACCATAGGATTATCTTCTGGCCTCACCGGACCCGGGGAGGCCCTCCGTGACGACACCTCAAGGTCGCCCGCTTCTTGAGCGGAGGAGTCCGGGGGAGGCGTTTCGCTCTCCATCATCTCCGGAAGAAGATCCCCTGAAGACAAGTTCTGTTGAGAAGGGCTAAGATCCGAACTGCGAGATAAATGCTTCGGTTATTTCCCTTGGAAGTAAGGTATAATATCTTTACTATTAAGCATTTTTTGATCACTTACGGCTCGTTAGAGGGCTGATCCCCGCACGGACTTTGGGCGGCAAGAGCACCCTCCGAGGCAGGACCCTCCGGTGGAGACTTCTTCTCCCGTTTGGAAGCCTTGGTTTCCGGATCTTCAGAGGCGGTCCTCTTCCTTCCCTGGAGCGAGATAATGTCAGATTCTTCCCCGTGGTTGTCCTCCTTCATGGAGGCGCTCATTCCCTCGGTTGGAATTGGTAGCGGTGGGGGCCCGCTTTCGCCCTCATTATTCCCCCTTTATCTTCCTTTGAGGGCGCCGGGCAAGGCGCTAGCTCGAGCATCTTTTCCAGTACCGGATTGTTCAAACCCCCAGGAAGGGGGGCGAACACTGAATCATCTTCACCTTTGTTAGCCAGTCCTGGTCAAAGAGCGATTTCTCGGAATGACGTCATGATAAATGAAAGACGGTGTGTTCGGCTAGAGGATTACTTACTTGGTCGACGGTGCGGTTGCTGCTCAGGCCCACATCCTCGATAGTATCCGGATGCTCTATTTGGGGTCCGAAGAATTATTTATACATCTCCTCGTGCGTCAGGCCGAGGAAATTCTGAATATTGCGCGATCCTTCTGGGTTGAACTCCCGCATGCGGAGGGGCCGGAGTTTGCAAGGCTGGACTCGATGAACCAGCATGACTTGCACCACCATAACCAGACTGAAATCTCCTTCGAAGAGATCTTGAATGCGGCTGTGCAGTATAGGCACGTCCTTGGCTGGACCCCAGCTCAGCCCTCTACTAATCCATGACATCAGTTGTGGTGGGGGGACCGAGCAAAAAGTGGGGGCAGCTACCCACTTGGCACTTCGGGGAGCTGTGACGTAGAACCACTCCCGTTGCCACAATCCGGACATCTCTGGATAGGAACCCTTTGGCCATGGAGCGCCAACAATTTTGCTTATTAGAGCGCCTCTGCATGCTGCGTGCTGACCCTCAACCATCTTCGGCTTCACATCAAAGGTCTTGAGCCACAGGCCGAAGTGAGGGGTAATGCGGAGGAAGGCCTCACAAACAACAATGAATGACGAGATGTGAAGGAGGGAATCCGGGGCTAGATCGTGAAAATCTAGCCCGTAATAGAACATAAGACCCCTGACAAAGGGATCCAGAGCGAGGCCTAGTCCTCGGAGGAAGTGGGAGATGAACACAACGCTCTCGTTGGGTTCGGGAGTAGGGATGATCTGCCCTCGGGTGGGCAGCCTATGCGAAATTTCGGCGTTCAGGTATCTGGCCTCCCTCAACTTCTTGATGTCCTCCTCCGTGATGGAGGAAGGCATCCACCGGCCTTGAAGGCTGGATCCGGACATGATTGAAGGTCCGAAGTACCTGACCTGGGCTTTGGGTGTTAGAACTCGAGGCGAGGGAAGGATGTGATTGAGCACGGGGGGGGGGGGAGGTAAAAGCCTTGTCCCTTTATAAAGAAGGTGAATATCAAGCGTCCTCCTCGTGGCCATTTGGGACTTGCCTAAAATCTAGGAGTCCTAGGCACGGTTGGGTTACCCACGACCGTATTGATGAGAATCCCGTTATAAGAGGAACACGATCTCTGCTTTGACAAGACGTGTCAAGAAACCGCCTCGCGTTATGTGTGGAGCTGGTTAAGGAAAAACGGTTTGAATAATTACCGGGCCATGGCGTGATGTCATGCTGCTAAAATGTGTCAGCAGATTAGATTTGTGGAAACATTATTCTCTCTATGGTGGTATGTGGAACTTATTTTTCAGGGCCGGACACTGTCCTTGTATTCAAACTCTTCTGTGGTGTATTCGGAGGAGGAACCCGCCTTGCAATGCCGAAGACAACACTGCGCGCCGGACTCATCGTCATTGAAGCCTGGTTCAGGGGCTACTGAGGGAGTCCTGGATTAGGGGGTCTCCGGACAGCCGGACTATATCCTTTGGCCAGACTGTTGGACTATGAAGATACAAGATTGAAGACTTCGTCCCGTGTCTGGATAAGACTCCAATTGGTGTGGAAGGCAAGCTAGGCAATACAGATATGGATATCTCCTCCTTTGTAACCGACCTTGTGTAACCCTAGCCCCCTCCAGTGTCTATATAAACCGGAGGGTTTTAGTCCGTAGGACAACATACAATCATACCATAGGCTAGCTTCTAGGGTTTAGCCTCTCAGATCTCGTGGTAGATCAACTCTTGTAATACCCATATCATCAAGAATAAATCGAGCAGGACGTAGGGTTTTACCTCCATCAAGAGGGCCCGAACCTGGGTAAAACATCATGTCCCCTGCCTCCTGTTACCATCCGCCTTAGATGCACAGTTCGGGACCCCCTACCCAAGATCTGCCGGTTTTGACACCGACAGTGACTTAAACATTGTTTCAGGACGACGACAAGTTTGTAATTCATTCTCATTCCTTAAACGAGACTTAAAAATGCACCCAGTGACACATGTACGATTTTCCACCCATTTTGCTTCACTGGAGCATGTGGTTGTAGTTCAAATTTGAATTATGGACTGCATTAAATGCATAGAAAACTTAGTAATTAGTAATATATATACAATGGCCAAACGAACCCTGAACAGTTTCAAATTTCAGCCTGACACTCCTCTTATTCTATGTTTCTTGTAGAAAACCAAGTTCAAGGCGAGAAGAGGCATCGATTGTCGTTTCGCCCACAAGAGGGGATGTTTCCCTACCGGAACCACGAGGGTTGCGACAGGCTTTGGTTTGTAAATGGCTTGTAATATAGCTTCGCCCAAATTGGATAATTATATACACCATGTAGTGACACCATGCCAAGTTTCATGATTTCCTAGTGAGTTTTGGATTTACAGACATTTAAAAACCAAGATTCGCAATGTTTGTGGCCAGGCCAGGACGGCGAGACGGTTGAATTCATTCCCATTCCTTCCATGGGAACTAAAGATGCACCCCAAGGAAACATGTACGTTTTTTCTAGCCATTTTGGTGCACTGGAGGATGTATTTGTAGTTCAAATTTGAATGATGGACATTAAATGCCTAGAAAACTCAATTAATGAATAAAAAAGGTTAAACGAACCTTGAATAATTTCAAAGTTCAACGCAAATCTCCAGTTGTTCTGTGTCATGTGTAGAAGAAAATGCGGGGCTAGAAGAGGGAGTGATTGTCATTTGGCCCACAAGGGGACACGTTTCACTATCGAAACCACGAGGGTTCTTGCAACATGCTCCGGTTTGTAAGAGCTTTGTAATAAAGCTTGGCCCAAATTGGCAATGTTTTTACCATGACATATATGTGCCTTGACATGACACCTTGCCACCTTTGATGACTTTCTGGTGAGTTTAGGATTCGTGGGGACTTAAAAACAGAGATTTGAAATGTTTGAGGAAGAGACACCGGTATGGTTGTAATTCATTCCCATTCCTGGCACGAGACCTAAACATGCACCCAAGGACACATGTATAATTTTTCTAGCCATTTGGGTGAACTGGAGCATGTTTTTGTAGTTCAGATTTGAATTATGGACATTAAATGCCTAGGAAACTCAATTAGTGTATAAAAAGGCCAAACGAACCCTGAATAAGTTTAAATTTCAGCACGGATATCCTGTGGTTCCATGTTGCCCGTGGAAGAAAATACAAGGCGAAAAGAGGCAGTGATTACGTTTCTCCCACAAGGGGAAAACATTTCCCTATCAGAACCATGAGACTTCTTTGAGAGAAGCTCCAGTTTTTGTAAGAGGTTTGTAATAAAGCTTGGCCCAAATTGGACTATGTTTTTACCATGACATATATGTGCCATGACGTGACACCATGCCACCTTTGATGAATTTATGGTGTTTAGAATTTATGGGGACTTAAAAACCGAGATTCGAAAGCCATGACACCAATACGGTTATAATTCATTCCCATTCCTAGCATGGGACCTAAACATGCACCCAAGGACACATGTATAATTTTTCTAGCCATTTTGGTGAACTGGAGCATGTATTTGTAGTTCAGATTTGAATTATGGACATTAAATGCCTAGGAAACTCAATCTATTATATTATTAAAACGATAGAAAACGTACGGTAGAGATTAAACATTATAGAGTTATGGTAAATCAACGACAGTGATTGGGTGATTTTTTTTGGTTGCATGAAGGGTGATCTGAACCTAGGAAGGGCAAGTCAGGAAAACAAAGTATGTACGCTAACCTATTCATCGGCTATAGGCATGAGACCATACGCCAACCTATTCTATGCAGACACAAAAGGATTTCAGGTGAAGTCCAATTAGTACACGGCCGTGTTATGGTAATCCGTATACGTACGGGCCTAACTTTCGGGTGCTATCTCCAAGTCTTTAATTCGTGTGTACAGTAGCTCTCACGTGCCTGGGCGTGGGGTTGCATGCAAATACGCAATATGAAACTTGGCCGTGGAACATCAAAGTAATAAGAAACTCCACGAAAGCTACAATTTATATTGCATACAAATATAATGATTGACACCTGTACAAAAGAAGAGAAAATCAATGACTAATGAATCAATCATTTAGAATGTACACAGGTGAAAAGAATGGCCACAAAAATTATACAGGAAAATACGCAGAAGAGTCCCGTTTCCTAAAAATAAATGGCCATATCCGATGTCCATGTTCAAATTTTATACGCCAACCAATGGAAGGAAATCAAATTCTTGACCGATGGTAGTTTGTAAAGTCATTTCTTCCACCATGTCAAGAGGGAGTGGATGAATAGATTACTAAGATCATGTATGACCCTTAATATTTGGATTTAAATGCTTATAAAATGATTCATAAATAATATATATTAGGGTTGGTCACAATATTGAATAACATCAATTTTTTATCACCCGCCTTGCCAGAAACCGAATACAACCAATGGAAGATTTATATCAAAATCCAATCATGTTTCCGCAAGACATATATTATGGATACATTTTCAATAATAATTCATCGCACGAACAACATAGCTTCAAGACAATATAACTAGAACTAAAATAGTAAGCACCAAACTTTTGAAACATATTGAAGACAAAACAATATGTATTGAGCCTAGCCGCGCAAATGGGCGGGTTACTCCGCTAGTTAGTATATAAAAAGGCCAAACGAACCCTGAATAAGTTTAAATATCAGCACGGATATCCTGTCATTCCATGTTGCCCATAGAAGAAAATACAAGGTGAAAAGAGGCAGTGATTACGTTTCGCCCACAAGGGGGGCATGTTTCCCTATCGGAACCATGAGGCTTCTTTGAGAGAATATCCGGTTTGTAAGAGGCTTGTAATAAAACTTGTGCCACAATGGACGAAAAAAATTCGTCGACATATAAGTGCGATGTCGTGACACCATGGCAGCTTTCACGATTTTCAGCTTAGTTTTGGATTTATGGGGATTTAAAAACCGAGATTCTTCTCACGAAATGTTTTCAAATAGCACACGGTTCACTCGCGAAAGCCGATATTCAATGAAAACTTCATGGAAACCATATTTTAAAGTTTCATAAAAATCGAAAAAAATGTGGGATGTTAAGAAGGTGATGTTTTATTGTGACACAAAATTTCAAGTTGAAAAACATTACGAGATGCGAGCTATGAAAAAGACAAATTACGCCTTGAATAGTGACATTACTATTCGGCACTATTCAACACAGATTTTGTCTTTTTCATAGCACACATCTCTTAATGTGTTTTAACTTGAAATTTTGTGTGCCAATAAAACATCATCGTCTTAACATCCCGCATTTTTTTTGAAACTTCAAAACATCTTTTTCTCGTGGTGTTCATCGGTTTCCACCAAATGTTGGTTTCCGTATGATATCCCCCCTGCTGCGCGCCCGATCTGAGTCATGCGTTCTGACTGGCCAGAACCCAAACCCCACGGATCGTACGTGTGCACTGTTGGATGCTCCCAGATCGAACGGCAACCCTGAGCCCTTTCGACAACACATGCAGTACATGGGTAAGCACTGTGCCCATGCGTCATGTAGCTCATGCTTCCTTCTCTACTAGGTTTTCATTCAAAACAGGCTATTGTTTCTCGCCACTCCTCTCATCGGTTTCCCGCCTCTTCTCCCAAATATGCATGATGTAGATGTTTGTTTAATTCTTATAGTTCATCTCATCCAAAATCAATTAGTTTTGTAAAAAAAACTATTTTAAAATTCATGGAATTGTGCATTGTAAAGGTAAAAACAAAAAGTGACAATTCATTTAAAAAAAGGTTTGGGCAATTAATATATGGAGGATTCTAGAAAAAAAGGAGAAGTGCTTGTGTTTAAAGGTTTGTGCGTTATGCTTAAGTTCAACCATGGAGTCTTCTAGATTGTACATGTGGCAGAATCTAGTGGAATGTAGATGATATCCAACGGCCGGTAGTGCTCGGATTTGCCATCTCTGTACCGTCGGATTGGCTTCATCCAACGAGCAACTTTCATAGTTATCCGCACACTATATATGTGTATAGATGTATAGATGTATAGATATATGTATATAGATGTGTCCCATGCTAGACAAAATAAAGTTTGAGCGCATGCGTGGGACGACCCCCCCGCTGCGCCTCGAAGTTGGGAAACTGACATCATAGGTATTGAACCAGGCTTGGAGTCAGGTACGGTGTTTGGTTTGTAATGTACTTGGCGTGGCCCATCGAAGTTGTGCATTTGGGATTTAAACACATCATACACCATCGTACCCATACATATTTTCGGGCCGCATGCAGTGTATACGGGGTCTTCTGATCGACCACGTCTCCCTTGTGCGGTTTTTTGTGACGACACGGATATCTGTGGGCTCCCCGAGTGTATATATATCATCCCTTTGACCGATAATGAGGGGTATGTGTTGGCCATGAATGGATTCCTCCTAGTTCATGTTAGGGCCGGTCACCGTCAAATGTCGGTCAACCAAAGCTCGAGATCATGCGTTGTTAGGATTCACTCCTAGATGCTCGGATTGCTGGGTTTGACCTACATCAAACCCTGCGTACGTATCTCATCCTTAACTACCTTGCCTTCATGGTTGTTATCTGTATCGAGAGGTAGGCACCACATCTAAATTGTACATTATTCTATATTGAAAACACACACCACCCCTTCCCAACGTACACGATTTTGGGCCGCATGCAAGAGGTGCTGGTTTTGTGGTCCCTCTCATGCGATGTTTATGATGGTTCAATCTATTGGCTCAAGCGGTTTATCGACAACAACAACTGTCATTTGACCAAACGAAAGATTCATTGGTCTGTCTTATGGTAGGTCATGGTGACATGCATGTATGACCAAAGTATCGATCATTACGTGTATCCGCTCCGCTGACACAAAGTGGGAGGTGGTGGGCCAAGCATCCTAGCTAGGTACGACATTATGTCATTATATATATCCTAGCTAGGTGGTTGTTAAGGTGCTTTCGGGTTTGCGAGGCAGGTGCCACCAAAGTTATGCATTGTGTATTTAAATTTTTAAACATCCCCAATATTTGTACATATGTTTGGCCACTTCCCAGGTGGTTCTTGACTTCTGGCCCCTCTCATCGATCTTCAATGACGTGCCCAACCATGGGTCCGCGGGGTCAGAGTTGTGCATTGGAATTTTGAACATCACATACCACCCTTTTTACTCATATATATTTGGACCACATGCTAGTGTGGCTGTCTTTTGACCCTCCCTAACGTTATTTTTTGTTGCAAAGACTCTGATGATCCTCAACGGACATGGGGTATAATATCTAAACCGTGTACGATACAAGTACGATGTGAATCACCACGACCGCGCAAGCGCGAGAAAATTAAGGTGGAGGTACTGGCTCAATTGTGTGTGATGCAAGTGCATTGAAATCACCACGACCGCGCAAGCGCTAGAAAAGGTGGAGGTATTGACTCAACCGTGTGCGATGCAAGTGCGCTGAAATCACCACGACCGCGCAAGCGCGAGCAAAGAGTGGAGTTACTGGCTTAACCGTGTGCGATGCAAGTGCGCTGTAAAACCACCACCTGTGGAAGCTAAAGGCGGGTAAGTTTATTTGGAAATTAGGACGAACCGTGTGTGATAGACCAGCTAGCTAGAAATATAAAAAACAAACTACCCGCCTTGAGCGTTGCAAAAATCGGCGGATCCGCGCCATTTTTCCTTATTATCATACACGCATATTGTTATTGGACCGTGCGCGATCTTGGGCACTCCCATCCCGCATCAATTCCTTTACCCAAATTTTAGTAGCCGTCGTACTTCAACCGTCACCCACACTCCTCCAACACCGAACTTATAGTAAAATTTTAGCAGCCGAGTCATTTGAACCATCGCCCTCCCTTGTCCATCACCATCTCCACCCACCATTACTAAAATTTCCAGTAGCCGCGGCGTATCCTCAAACACCACCCCCCTCCATAGTCCCCCACCTGCCCCCTCCTCCCCTTCGAACCCTAGCTCGCGGCCGTGGCCGCCGCCGCCGCCAACCCTGCCGGTCTGTTGTTCCTCCTAGCTTAGATAATAAAGTTCAGGTTATCCAGCGATTCCCATACTGTCGCCCCACTCCCCTGAGTTTTTAGATGAGGCCTGCGGTGTCCCTCCCCGCCAGATCCACATCCCCTGCTCCAGAATGTCGCAGCCTAAGCTTGACCATGTATCCCGGGGAGCCCGACGAGCGTTCAGCCAAAAAGAGGTTTATCATGGCCTCTCCGGCGGACGTTGGCGAGGTGGCTGCCGTTCGCCCCGACCTGTCGATCCCGGAGCAACACGTCGGCACGGAAGCCGGCAAAGACGTTGACTACCTTGCCATGCTGAAGGCTTCATGTCAGCGGGCAAGCGTATTATTGTATCTCAGGAAAGCTGGCTACGACATCAAGCTCGTCCACACCGACGGCTTCACGTGGGCCATGTCACAGGTTAAGAGGTCCATCCCCAACCCCTCTAGTTCAACTGCCGCCGATGTCTTCGACGGCCCTACCGCTGATCTCCTCCGCCAAGCGGTCAAGGATTTGTGAGCTTTATACGCCATCGAGCCCATTTTGTCACTTCTGAAGGACACGTTCTACGGCGGCGGCTTGGGATCCTCAATTTCCAAGTCAGATCTCATCGACCACGACCACGAGGAGGGCATCCACGAAGGTTCTTCCAAGGTGAAACAACCCATCTGTGACATCAGAGAGCGCACCATGGGTCTGTGCTCTTCCAACTGGAAGGATCCCGTCCATGAAATGTGAGGCAACATTCTATCAGCAAATATTACCTTTTAAAGCTTGCCAACCCATACCCTTTGTTGTAGTAGCATTTGTCGTGTGGTGCTTTAACTATGACGTGTTTAACCATTTCAGTTATGCAAAAATGTATTGTTCAATAGGTCTATGTGATGTTTAAGTATGAATTGTCCACTTTAGTTTCACGAATGGCTATATTTGGTTGTTTATAGTGAGTAGATGCCTTGTTTATCTGTATTTGGTTGTTAGGTTGGTAGGAGTGAGCATTTTCTCAGTTACCGAGCAGATGCCTTGTTTATCTGTATTTGGTTCTTAGTTTGGTTGCAGTGAGTATTTGTCTAGTTATCAAGCAGATGCCTTGTTTATCTGTATTTGGTTGTTAGGTTGCTTTTTTAGCATTTCTCCAGTTATCAAGCAGATGCCTTGTTTATCTGTATTTTGTTGTTAGGTTGCTTTTTTTTAGCATTTCTCGAGTTATCAAGCAGATGCCTTGTTTATCTTTATCTGCTTGTTAGGTTGGTTGCAGTGAGCATTTGTCCAATTTTCAAGCATATGCCTTGTTTATCTGTATTTTCTTGTTAGGTTGGTTGCGGTGAGACTCTGTCCAGTTTTCAATGGCTATATTTGGTTGTTATACTGGTCATTTATGCCTTGTTTATTTCAGTCATTCACAACGTGTGGTTCATTATGTGCAAGTCGGAAATGTGCCGCTCGACTACATCAATACCAGTTTGAATGGCTATATTTGGTTCCAGTTATTCCTGGTGTAGTTAACACATGCCCTTTATTTTCAGTTTTACACATTTATCCAGTGTGATGTTTAAGCATTACTTACATTCTATTCATTATCAACAATACCATTTTGAATTGCAATATTTGATGGCTGTTAAGCCTGCTGTCGGTAACATTGCCTTCCATTTTATACCTGCTTTAACAGCATGCTGAAATCAACACATTCAAGCTATCATTTGGAGATGATGTTGTTTACCTTTGCCGAGGTTAGCTTCATCTCGGCTCTTACTCCCCCTGTCGTTGCATAATGTAGTGCATATAGATCTAGGCCTGGACACTAGTTAGCTTCTAATATTGACTTGTTGCTTGTAGGTACATATGCCCTTGGCAAGGATCCACGCATCAACCCTTTTTGCGTATGGGGCAATGAGATATTGATGAACAAGCATCAAGTGAGGAAACTGATAAGGATTATTAGCAAAAGGATATGAATGGTGGCAATAAAATTATTTTTTATGCTCTATCCAACACAACAGTGAGCTGTAGGATGATAACTACAAACTCTGCAACCTTCTCTTTTTACTGCCCATAATAAGTTGTTAGACAATAATGTCTGAATCTTTTTCGTTCCCTGTGGTTCCTGAAGCAGTTCACTCAAGATTACCTCGCAAAGTACATCATTGGACACGCAATGAAGGTTAAAGTATTTCATCCAGACTATAATGAGCATCGAGAAGTCCTAATGATGACAGTGAAGGATGGACGGGCAGCCATCACAAGGGGTTGGGCTAGAGTTATGCGCGCCTTACGCATGGAGGAGGGCACAATATGGGCATTCCGCTTCACCTTCTCCAGCAACCAGAATGTCTTTCGCCTCTCCATTTACAGTCTTTAGTACAATTGTAGTTCATCATTCTTTACTTGGTGCTTCTGTAGTTCTTCAGTATATGTACCTATGCATTAAATTATGGATTCGTGGTTGAACCTATATTTGTAATAAACATGGTTGGATATGAAATAAGTGATTGCCTACTTTCAAATTCATAACATGTGATTTTTAAATTAGGGATTAATTGGATTAATTATGGATTAAATAGGGATTACACTGCACACGGTTTGCGAAAGCGAAACGTCTGCGATATATGTGGAGATCAGAAACGTTTCTCGGATCCACTACGTGTGCGATCAATCTCCACTGCACACACGACTTTCTCTTGAAAATAGTTTGTGTTAGGCCACCTTGCGCAAACGTTTATCACATAAAAAGTCTGTGTGATGGACAGCCTTTGCCACACAATTTCTTTCTACGCACCGTGTGTGATGCATTCAATAACACAAACGATAAAATTATTAATACTGTGTGCAATGGCAACGCTATCACAAACGATTTAACGGGAAAAATTGTGTGTGATGTACCTATGAACAGAAACGTTTTCCTTGGAGCGACTGTGCGGGATGTACATACGAATGAAAACGTTTAGCGGGGACTGACTGTGTGGGATGTACTTGCGACCGGAAACAATTTCACCTTATAATTATATTTTTTTAGCTGTACTATACGTATTTCCGTATTTGCACTGGTAGAAAAAGGGCCTGTTATCCCAGTTCGTAAGGGCCTTTTGTCCCGGTTCTGGAACCGGGACTAAAGGGTCGGTACTAATGCCCTGTCCCTTTAGTCCCGGTTCAATCCAGAACCGGGACAGATGGGCCTCCACGTGGCCTGTGCGCGGAGCCCAGGCAGGAGACCCTTTGGTCCCGGTTGGTGGCACCAACCGGGACCAATAGGCATCCACGCGTCAGCATTTCTGTGGCTGGGGTTTTTGTTTTTTTGAAGGGGGGGGGTTGGGGGTTTTGGGGGGTTAATTTAGGTGTTTCATATATTGTGTTAGCTAGCTATAATTAATAGAGAGAAGTGTCCTCTCTTATGTCCGTGCTTGGTCGACGCTACGTACTATACATACGTATAGAGAGGACTAGACACGCTAGCTAGCTAGTAAGCAAACGAAGGAAAGAGAAGATCGTCATGAACATATATGCATACAGAGAGAAGTGATATCGACCACCTCTCCTTCTCCGAGAGATTGGTCGAACAACAAGTTCTCGTATATCTATCCGACACTACCGGCTACATATATACAATAATTATCTCTTACAAATATAATCATACGGACTCAGGGTCCACATAGTATTCTCCGTCTTCAGCGATCACGTGGTCAAGAAAGAATGCCGCCAATTCCTCTTGAATTGCTCGCATGCGAGCTGGTGCTAGGAGTTCATCCCGCTTCCGAAACATCTAATTTAAAGAAGGGGTCAATACATATATATATGAATGAATGAAACTCAACACAAATGATGGTAATAAAATAAAATTGTGAATGTTGTTATTTACGTACTTCATATTGTTCGTCAGTGTAGCCCCGCTCACAGGTCGTGTGGCGGATGCACTCGCAAACGTAGTATCCACAGAAATCATTCCCTTGTTCCTGCCACAACCACTTTACAAGAAATAGAGGTCAATCAAACTGATAAGCAAGAATGCCAAATGGTATTGATGAAACTAGCGCTTGAATCACTAGTAGATGCGTGGAACATGCTACTATAGTACTTACTTTCGGGTGTCTAAATTGCAGCTCCTTCGACAGTCCCGAAGCTTTTCTGGTGAATTTTCTCCAAACCCTGCCAGACAAAGAAAACAATTACTTGATATATCAGGAAATGAACAAAGTTGCTGATATGGTGGATAATGATCGATTTAACTTACTTCTCGAGTATTTGAGTCATGTCTACATAGTCCTGGGGATATTTTTGTCTTGAGTCTAAGACGGTTACTAGTCCCTGCTCAAGCTTAATCTCTAGGAGAATATAGTGGAAACTGCACACGCATGCAGAACTCATCAATTACATTACTATAACCTTGACTAATATATAAGGGAAACCGAATATGCACAAGACAGTAACACTCACTTGAAGTTGTAAGGAAAGAGTATTATATCTTTGTTTTCATTTATTACCAACAATCGTAGCAAGTTGGCCTCGGTAGCTGCGGCATGAAATTTAACCTGAGTTGCATCTATGAGATATGTGTTAATGAACCCAATATCACCGACTTGTCTTTTCTTCAATTCGGCGATCTTCAATCTGCATAATATAGTGAGGATGATTATAAATACATGCAATGAAAGAGCTGAGCTATATAGAGAGACTTAATGACAGAAGTAGTACTACTTACAGACAGTAGCAGGCGACTGTTGTTTTATCGAGGGCCAATTGATTGAAAAACTGAAAGAACTCCTCAAATGGAACATGCAACAGTTCAATTCCAACGAGGTCATGCTCCTTTTTAACTTTCACATACAAAGTACTCCTCCCCCCAGAGTCTCTGCAGATTTTCAAGTACCAATTATGCAATCTTCGCATCATCGTTGATAGAGATCTTTCATCTTTGACGAGAGGCTTCCCGTACTCGTATCTTTGTATATGCACCTCCATGGGTTCATAATGTACATCGTCGGGCAGGTAATCGGCAAGATTGCTATAACCGGGCACCATCCTCGGATCATTAGCGACGTTGTCGCTAGGCACCTTGAGCGGGGGGCACGATTGCTTCGCTTGTTCGCCGAGCTGGGAAATTTGTGTCCCAGCTCGTTGTTCTTTCAGCCTTTGATCACTGACAGTACTTCCTGACCGCTCCGCTTCGGCAAATTCCTTTCCAATAATGCGCTCATAGTTTCCTTTCGGCGGAGACTTGGGTGGTTTTGTCAGGGCAGCTAGAGTGCGCTTCGCTTTCACCGGATCTACCTTCTCCTCTGGAAGTGGATGTGTTGGGGATATTACTACTGGGCGTAAACCGGCCTATCTGGACCGGGTTAACTTCATCAGTAGTTAAGTATGTAAAAGCCCAAGAAGACAGATGAGGGCTCAAGGCCCATGGCCGGTTCAAGGCCTGTAGCCGTAAACCGGCATTAGTAGTTAACTTGTATTGTAAGTTAGGAATAAGCAGAGACCAAACCGGACAAATCTATGAGCCGGTATTGGGACTCTGTAAGCCGACAGGAGTCACCCGTGTATATAAGGGGACGACCTGGCGGCGGTTCAAGGACAACAGACAACAACTCGAGACATAGGCGAAGCTTGTTTGCTCCCTAGTCATCGAAACCCCATCAATTCCATCACAACTAGACGTAGGCTTTTACCTTCATTGAAGGGGCTGAACTAGTATAAACTCTGTTGCGTCCCTGTGTCCGGTTTAACCCCTTCAAGCTAACCCGTAGCGATGGCTCCACGACTAAGTCCTTTTTCTAGGACATCTGCCGTGACAAAACCACGACAGTTGGCGCCCACTGTGGGGCTATCGCATGATGGTTTCCGGTTCTTGGAGGGCCACTTTGAAGAACTCGAGGGCTACGCTGTAGGCCGGATGACTAAGAGTCGTCGCGGCAAGCTCTATATCGACGATGCAGGCTGGGGCCCCGAGGCCGGCTTAATTGAGTACGAGTACCGGGTCCCCTTTGGTGGCATTCACGTTTTCATTGGCAAGATCGGTGAACCGGGCCCTGAGCTGGACATCTGCACCGACCTCGTCGAGACGGCTCAGCGTGCGCGATCCTCCCGGGTTAAACCGGCCATGAAGCGTGCCTTCGTGGGAGTCATCCATGGAGGAAGTTATGAGGATGGATCGGAATCTTGCGGCGATACCGTCGTTTGTTCCGATGACGAGTCATCGACCGGAGAAACTGAATCTCTTTATCACCTACAAGACGGCCGGATTGGGGGTCGTTCCGATGGCGACAGTATTCCGGACCCCTCTGATCTGCCCAACCGGGTTGGGATATTCATGACTGGCACACAAGCAGCACTTCATTCTTCGACCGCTGCAGCAACGACCTCCGGTTCAGCAGCGGCGACGGCTGCCGGGGCAGGAGGCCCTGTGCACCCGCCGGCTCAAGTTCTATCAGAGCTATTTGATGCATTGGCTGTGCTTATGGCGGAGGCTAATCCGGCGGATCAGGGCGTTCACAACGCTGAGATTGCAAAAGTGAAGGAACAGATCACCCAGGCCAAGGCAGATCTGGCAGCTGAGGACACCAGGATGGCCACGGAGCGGGCCGCTTTAGACGCACAAGCCTACAGGCTCATGTTGGACCAGAGTGCGTCGCAGGAAGTCATGAGGAGGAAGTACCGATCCCGTTTGCCTCCGGTTTTTGAGGCCAGAGACCTTTTCAACACTCCAGGAGTAGGAACCGGCAATCCGCTGGAGGGAAACCGGGCGGAAGCTCCCGGGGCCGGCGCACCGGTTCAGCCTTGTTAGATGGACCCGCCTCGTCAAAACACCGTTATACCTCAGGCTGTTTTAACACCTCCGGGTCACTACTCCAACCCGATGGACAATCTCGTTGCCGCTGCTGCACGGCTGGAGGCCATTCCAATTGAAGGTGATTCGCCGCAGGCAGTAGAGACGCGACGGGTCAAGGAGCTTTTGAGGACAGCCTTGGTTCAACAAGAAGCATACTCGTACAGCTGCGACCGGATCCACTCGACCCCCCATCCAAGCCGGAGCTATAGCAGGCATATGGATGAACCGGCAGTGTCGAGTAATGAACGACGTGGAGCACCCCATGGCAACAACCCGACGGGTGGTGCTGATGACGCTCAGGAAGTGGTGAACCAGGACCGAGCGTGCAGGGAGGCCGAGTTAGCCGCACAACATCAGGCTCGGCAGCTCACGCCGGTTCATCCAACCATCTCGATCGAACCTGGTGTTTCTTCTAGTTCTTTGGGGGTGCCTTGCCTTATCCCCGCTTTACGCAATGTGCGCTTGCCCAAGGATTTCAAGGGCCTGTGCAAGGTGCCAAATTACATGGAGGATCAGCCTCCAGAGACATGGGTGGAGAGCTATGAGATGGCCATGGAGATGCTGGATGTGGATGACGCGGCGTGTGCGAAATACTTCACCATGATGCTTGAAGGAACGGCCCGTACTTGGTTAAAAAGCTTGCCAGCTAATTCTATCAGTTCATGGGCCCAATTACGAGCCCGGTTTATCAGCAATTTCAAGGATACATGTAAACAGCCTATGTCGATAGTGGACTTAGCTGCATGCGTCCAGGAGGAAGGAGAGTCAACGACTCATTGGGTACGCCGGGTTTCACAAGTGTTGCACTCATCAGACCGCATCAACGCTGACACCGCAGTATTAACCCTAGAAGGCAACTACCGGTTTGGACCCCTGAAGCTGAAGTTGGGACGGATGAAGCGTCATTGCACTGACATGGGGACCCTCATGGCCGCTTGGGTGAAATATGCTGATTCTGATAGTACCAAGGATCCCGAATCTGATGATGACAAGACAGGGAAGGGAAAGAGGAACATCAACTCCAAAGGTCAGCAGCATCACTGGGCAGACAATGGTGGTGGAGGCAAGCGCAAAGCGGATGGTAACATGGACTTTGTGGCTAATACTAACGCATAGGACAATGGCCAGCGACGCAGGGGTAAACCGAAAAATTGCAATGGGGCGCCGAACCCAAACCCAGACCGCCTAAACTATCTGCTAAGCCAGCCCTGTCCAAGGCATGGGACGAAGGAGGCGCCAGCAAACCACCTTTGGAAGGATTGCTTTATTATGCAGGAGTTCAAGAACTCTAATAATTTCCGGTATGATCACGAATCTGGCGGTGGCTCAGGATCCGGGCCGGGTTATGGTGGAGGAAGTTCCGGTTCAGGATTTAATGGTAATCCGGGCGGACATAATGGTCAAAATAGTCAGAACAACCAGGGTGGGTACAACCAACAACAGCAACGTCAGGTTACCAGAGCAACCCAAAGCAGTTGAGTAGTGGGCAGTACCATATTTTCACCACTAGCTTGGACAAGCGAGACCGGAAGGTTCAGAGGCGGGCGGTTAACTCTGTTGAACCGGCCATACCCCGTTAACTACGTTGGTCTGAACAGCCAATCTGTAGGATCGAAAGTATGTCTAGAGGGGGGTGATTAGACTACTTGACCAAATAAAACTTAACCTTTTCCCAATTTTAGTTATTGGCAGATTTTAGCTATTTTAGGACAAGTCAAGCAATCATCACACAATTCAAGCAAGCATGCAAAGATTATATTGGCAGCGGAAAGTAAAGCATGCAACTTGCAAGAATGTAAAGGGAAGGGTTTGGAGAATTCAAACGCAATTGGAGACACAGATGTTTTTCCCGTGGTTCGGATAGGTGGTGCTATCCTACATCCACGTTGATGGAGACTTCAACCCACGAAGGGTAACGGTTGCGCGAGGGCATGGAGGGCTCCACCCACGAAGGGTCCACGAAGAAGCAACCTTGTCTATCCCACCATGGCCATCGCCCATGAAGGACTTGTCTCACTAGCGGTAGATCTTCACGAAGTAGGCGATCTCCTTGCCCTTACAAACTCCTTGGTTCAACTCCACAATCTTGTCGGAGGCTCCCAAGTAACACCTAGCCAATCTAGGAGACACCAGTCTCCAAGAAGTAACAAATGGTGTGTTGATGATGAACTCCTTGCTCTTGTGCTTCAAATGATAGTCTCCCCAACACTCAATTCTCTCTCACAGGATTTGGATTTGGTGGAAAGAAGATTTGAGTGGAAAGCAACTTGGGGAAGGCTAGAGATCAAGATTCATGTGGTAGGAATGGAATATCTTGGCCTCAACACATGAGTAGGTGGTTCTCTCTCAGAACATATGTGTTGGAAGTGTAGATGTGTTCTGATGGCTCTCTCCACGAGTGAAGAGGAGGTGGAGGGGTATATATAGCCTCCACACAAAATCCAACCGTTACACACAATTTACCAATCTCGGTGGGACCGAATCAACAAACTTGGTCGGACCGAAATAGTAAACCTAGTGACCATTAGAGATTTTCGGTGGGACTGACATGCAACTCGGTAGGACCGATATGGTTAGGGTTAGGGCATAACGTAATCTCGGTGAGACCGATTACACAAACTTGGTGAGACCGATTTGGTAATAAGCTAACCAGAGGGTTGGTCAGGCAAACTCGGTGGGACCGATTCGCTCTTCTCGGTGAGACCAAAATGTTACGAAAAGGAAACAGTGAGTTTACATTGCAATCTCGGTGGGACTGATCCGCTCTTTCGGTGAGACCGAAAAGTTACGAAAAGGAAACAGAGAAATTGCAATCCCATCTCGATGAGACCGAGATCCCTATCGGTAGAACCGATTTTCTTAGGGTTTGGCAATGGCTATGACAAGTGAAACTCGGTGGCGTCGGGTTGAAAGAATCGGTAGGGCCGAGTTTGGCTTTGGGTTTAGGTCAAATGTGGATATGGGAAAGTAGCTGAGGATTTTGGAGCATATCATTAAGCACATGAAGCAAGAGGCTCATTAAGCAACACCTCATCCCTCCTTGATAGTATTGGCTTTTCCTATGGACTCAATGTGATCTTGGACCACTAAAATGTAAAATGAAGAGTCTTGAGCATATGAGCTAGAGCCAATCCTTTGTCCTTAGCATTTTGAGGGTTCCACTTTCACCATCCATGCCATGCCAATCATTGAGCTTTTCTGAAATGATCATGTTGGAATAGCATTAGCTCAATGAGCTATATGTTGTTATGAATTACCAAAACCACCTAGGGATAGTTGCACTTCCAATCTCCCCCTTTTTGGTAACTGATGACAACATATAGATCAAATCTTTGACAAATAATAATAAGAATGAAATATATCGTTGCTTTGAGAAGTATGTGATAAGTAAGAGCTCCCCCTAAATTTGTGCATATTTAAAATTTGCTTTAGACTGCAAATGCACAAAGAGTTAGAGTCATGGGTTACTCTTCCATGTCACATAGATCTTGGTGGAGCGCTCAGAAAGATAAGAATGAAATACATGCACTCATCACCAAAGAAAGTGAATGATCACATAAGATAGATAAGATATATCAAGCATGCATAAGTGTAGCTTATGATCAAACACATGATCATCAATGTCTCACAAGCATATCAAAGTATCTCAACCAAAAGCAAACACAGTTTGAAAAACCACCAAATAAAGCAAGAGAGAATAAAGGCAACACACTCTCTCTCGAAGCCTATGATCTATGCATTTTTCTCCCCCTTTGGCAACAAGTTACCAAAAAGTTCCTAGAAAATGCATAGTTCTAGATCGACACTCAGGCTTGATCTTCTGGTGGTGGTGGAGTCTGGATCACTCCAAGGACGAAGGCTTCTGTAGACGTGGTTGGAGCTGGAGCTGAAGTAGATGCTGGAGCTGGTTGGGCTGGTGCTGTGGCTGGAGCTGAGGTGGTGGCTCTGGTGTCAGGAACTGGCACTGCAGTCGACCTCTGAGCTCGTGGCACTCTAGCAAATGCATCAGTTGTAGTCTTCCCTCTCCTCTCCTGCATGTCATCTTGAAGTTGCTCCACTGCAGACTGAATCTCTGTTACTTTGACATCCATGTCATAGAACTTTTGTTCTATGATCCTCTCTAAGCTCACCTGATTCTGAGTGAGGGTGGCCAGTCCTTTCTCAATCCTCAGTGTGGATGCAATCAAGTAACTAAGCTGCTCTTGCTTGTTTTTCAGGAAATACTCAGATGCCTCCTCTTGAGTTGGCATCTTGGCAGCTTTCTCCTTCCTTGCCTTCTCCTTCTGTGCTTGAGCATGAACTGATGATGGATCATCCTTGTTCATCACAACTTCATTATCTTCAAAATCTGGATGAATAGGCAAATGTTCCTTGTCCAATAGGTATATGCCTGTGCCCATCTTGGAGTTAATTAGCTCCTGGATCTGAGGGGCATAACCACAGCTCCTCTTCTGATCTGCTGCAGTTCTCTTGATGGTCTCTACCATGAGGCTCATGACTTTGAATTTCTGTGGCACACCAAAGATATGAAGCAAGTTGATTGCATGGCCTCTGATCATCTTGTGATCACCTGACTTGGGCAACAGAGTGTGCCTCAAAATCCAATTGATAGTTGGCAACCCTGACAGAAGATAATGTACAGACCCAAACTTGAAAGTATCAAGTGCCTTGTTTGGAATCTCCTTGTACATGTTGGACATAGAGTTGTGGTCCATCTTCTTCTTGGCATATATGTCTAAGTCATCCTCATGCTCCTCTGGGGCATTGATGAGCTGTGCCCACTCAGCAACTGTTGATTGGTACCTCGTACCTTCAGACATCCACACAATCCTTCCATCTGGATAGAAGTGTGCTGTGGAGTAGAACTGCATGATCAGCTCTTCATTCCACTTTGTGAGCTTCTACCCAACAAAGTCTGCTACTCCACAAGCCTTGAAGCTGTCTTGCACTCCAGGATAGTGCTCTTCATTGTCCTTGATGAACTGCCAATCTACCCATCTCATGTCACAAACAATGGGCTTCTTATCCAACAAGACTGTCTCATAGAAGTCCTGCTATTCCTTAGTGTGGAACCTATAGTCAACAGCAGTTCTTCTTCTTGTAGCATATGGATCTTCTGCTCTCCACTTTCTCAGCCCTGAGTCTCTTCTGATCTTCATGTCCTCAGCCACAGGATGAGCATCATTGTGGTCTGGGATCTTGGGCTTTAGCTTCCTGAGAACTTGGCCTTCCTCTTCTTCTGCAGTGTTAGGCACTGGGGCCTTGTTCTTTTCAGCAGCTGGTATGCTCCTTGTGTTCCTCTTTGGAGCTGTCTTGGCCTTTGATGCAGCCTTGGGTGCTTCCTTGGGCTTGGATGCAGTAGCCCCTGATCTTATAGCATCACCCATCAGCTTTGGCATCTTAGGTTCTAGAGCAGCAACCTCTTCTTCCTCTTCCTCTTCAGAATCTCTCATGATTGAGGATCTCCCAAGCACTCTAGCAGTGGTCTTTTTGATCCTCTCCTTCCTCTTCTTCCCTTCTGCAGCAGCCTCTTTGGTTTCAGATCCCAAAGGGACTTGAGTAGATGTTCTGGCCTTAGACATTGGAATTCTCTTTGCAGGAACCTTTTGCTTCATGCCTGGCTTGGTGGCAGCAGCAGTGCTATATTCCTTCTTAACCACTTTCTTGGAAGTGGCTTCTTCTTCTGCCACATAGTTCTCATCCTCTGATTCTGAGGTTCTTTTCTTCCTTTGTCTGGTGGCAGCTTTTGGCAAGTTACTAGGAGTGCTCCTGCTGCCTTCATCTGAAGAACTGGAGGGACTAGTGCCCTCACTCATGTGCACTTGCTGCTCTGACAGGTTTTGGCTATCACTCTGATCTGACATGATGAACAAGCTGACTGCTGACCCTGTGAACAGTTTATAGATGAGGTAGAGTGGATGAGCATCACAAAATGCAGAGATTTTTGCAAAAGAATGATTCAAAATCTTAGTTTTAGTTTCCCATAGAAATCATTTCGGATCTATCGATTTTTAAACTCGGTGATACTGAAGCAGTTTTGGAACCTAAACTAGTGAACTCGGTCAGACCGAGTCACAGTTCGGTGGCACCGAGACTGCTAGGGTTTCACAAAGTTCCAAAATCGGTCACACCGATTAGTAATTCTCGGTCAGACCGAGTCTCACTTGTGCAATGGCATGAGCCAAATCGGTGGGACCGAGTTTTTCAACTCGGTGGGTCCGAGATGGTTTCGGCGGAAACCTAACCCTAAAATTTTCGAATCAATCCTATTCTACGAACGCATTGACTGGATAGGAGTGTTTCAATCGTGGCTAGAAACAATAAGATCACAATGTGCTAGGAATCAGATTGGGGATAGCACAAAGATCGAGTCCATACCCTAGTTCGGCGGAGACTCGCTACAGCGGCAACGGCGGGGTTGAATTCCGTTGATGGCGATGGAGAGCAGCGACTGGAGGCGGCTGGCGGTGAGGAGACGATCCGGAGACCACATTGGCAGAGCGAGCTATCGCGCGGGCGAAGGGGTTCGGAGAAATTTCCAAATTTTTGCCCGTGCCAATATATAGCCCGACCCTGTCGGTGTGACTGAGTGGAACAACTCGGTGGCACCGAGATGCAAAACTGTATACAGTTATTGCAACTCGATGTGACCGAATGGTTCAAATCGGTTGCACCGAGATTAAAAATTCAGATCAACTTAATGATCTCGGTAGGACCGAAAGTAGGATATCGGTCAGACCGAGAATCACAAAGAGGTTTTGGAAGTTTAAGTCTATGACGAATCGGGGACTCCGAGTGCTCCTCACACAGAGTGGTTCGAATCTGACTTGATCAAATTTTGTGATGTAGCATGAATAGAGTTTGAGACGAGAAAAGCATAGATAGCTAGAGGAGGTTCTTAGGCATTCTTGTCCATCCACTTGGCAAAAGGAAATAAAACCAAACAATCAAAACAACAAGTGGATGTCCTCGAATGAGTAAAATATGCAACCAACATGCTCACACAATAAAATGGCAATTGAAATATGTGACAAAGCATGCACAACCAATTCTAGCATCTATCAAGCAATTGGTGATGACTAGGTCATCTATATATGAGTATATTGACTTAGGAGTCAAGTGAGAACACTTGATCATAGGTCATACCCATCGTTTAAGCTCAAGTGGGGTTACCACTTTTACATAAAGCATTGTTGTGTTCACATCTTTAGAGTTGCTTTAGCTCAAGTCCTTGAGTAAAGCTCCCCCTAGATGTGATATCCCCCCTAAGAGGGATGAACTAACCTTGGGTTTTGTCGATGATGACTTCATGTAGATGTTGAAGATGTGGATGCTCAATGTTGATGTAGATCACTTGGAGCTATCCATTTGAGTGAATTGCACTTTCAATACCTACATGGGTTAGTCCCACAAGGAACAAACAAGGATATCCATAGACATAGAGTGATGCACACACAAGATGATGTCCATGAAAACTTTTAGGTTACCTTGTCCCTTGTCTTACCAACAAGAGGGTTTGTGACTCCTTGAACTAGTGCAAGATGTGGAAGTTGATTGCACTTGTTCTTTCCAAAATGATAAGAGTGAAGTATGTTGGCGGAGTCACCCTCAAGAACTCTCTAGTTCTTCTTCTTTTGGATCCACACCATCTTGATGGGAATCCTTGGAGTTGTAGTCGTACTTGATGAAGTGGAACTTGAAGTGGTCTTGGGAATCCACTTGACTAAGGTCTTAGGAGCTTCTTCAAATGCATCAATTTCCTCTTGAAGCTTGTCCTTGCCTTTTTGCTTGTAGTCTTGTGGTGGAAGATCATCTTGAGCTTGTGTCCCCTTGAAGGAAGTAGGATCATACTTCTCTTGTTGAGGAACAAACTTTGTCTTTGGGTATTGATCTTCTTCCCACTCAACTCCATTGGCATTGAACTTTCGTTCAAAACCAACACCTTGATTCTTCCGGTGCCTTCCTTGCTTGCGCACAATTTCCTCGAATTGCTTACTCCCGGCAAGGCTTTTGTACACTCCTTTCTCTATAATTCCCTTCAATAAGCTATTTTCTTGCTCAAGTGTAACTTGGCTAAGAGAATCATTAGTGGAATCAAGAGAACTACTAGAAGCAACAATATTGGATTTAGCATGATCATTGTTACTACTAGAGGAAGAATCTTTCTTGTTCTTGTTACTAGACTTGACTTGAGGCATGTAAGTGGATAAGAGTAAACGCTTGGCAATGTAAGAAGAACTTTTCTTGCGGAGATCATCATTGATTGCCTTTAAAAACTCATGCTCTTGCTCAAGATTGAGCTTTTCAAAGCGTAACTTCTCATGAGCTCTTAAAAGTTCTCGATGATCTTCGAAGATAGTTTCATGAGCTAACTTAAGAGTGTTTTGTTCTTTAGTTAGAGCCTCAATCTTCTCCTTATCATTGTCATTCCTTTTATCTTGATTAGCATGATTAATTGACGTTTCATCATAGTATTCATCACTAGAGTTGTCAACAAGTAAATCATCATCACCTAACAAGTCATCTTCATCACTATTAAAATCAACATACTCGGGGTGTGTTACCTTAGGACCTTTGGCCATGAAGCATCTTCCAATTCCTTCATTTGGTGAGTCAAATATGTCGTAGGAGTTGGTTGACACAAGTGCTAGACCGGCAACACCTTCATCTTGAGTATATTCGGAATCGGAGTGATAACTTCTCTCGGAGTGGTTGTCGGAGTCGGAGCCGGATACCCATTCACCAACATGAGCTTGATGTCTTCGTTTTGTGTAGCTCCTTAATGATTTTTCCTTCCTTTCCGAATCCTTGCTTCTCCGTGAGTGTCTTCGTTCATAACGATCATCTCTACTCCTTCTCTCTCTTGGTGGTGATTCTTCTCTTTTGCTTCTTCTTTTTGGAGAGTCTTCTCTTCTCTTGTAGGGAGCCGTACACTCATTGGAATAGTATCTAGGTCTTCCACAATTGTAGCAGTTTCGCTCTCGACTAGAAGATCTTTTGTCATTGTAGGACCTTGACTTGGAGCTTCTATCTTTGCTTCTACTCTTGTAGAACTTGTTGAAGTTTTTCACCATTAAGCTCAATTCTTCATTGAAGTTTTGTTTCTCACTTGATGATGTAGGGGCTTCACATGAGGCTTTGTAGGCACCACTTGATTTGTTGTGAAGTTCCTCTTTATCCTTAAGTGACATCTCATGAGCAACAATTCTTCCAATTACCTCCGTTGGCTTGAGATCTTTGTAATTGGGCATCATTTGGATCAATGTGCACATAGTATCATATTTTCCATCCAAGGCTCTTAGAATCTTCTTGATGATGAATCTATCGGTCATCTCTTCACTCCCTAAGCCGGCAATCTCATTTGTGATGAGAGCAAGCCTAGAGTACATTTCAGCGACACCTTCACCATCCTTCATTTTGAACTTGTCAAGTTGACTTTGAAGCACATCCAATTTGGATTCCTTGACGGAGTCGGTACCTTCGTGCATATCAATCATAGTGTCCCAAATTTCCTTTGCATTCTCAAGACGGGCTGATTTTGTTGAATTCTTCGGGGCACAATCCGTTGAAGAGAATATCACAAGTTTGAGCATTGTATTGCAACATCTTCAACTCATCCGCGGTAGCTTCACAGTTTGGTTCTCTCCCATCAAAGAAGTCACCTTGCAAACCAACACACACAATAGCCCAAACGGCGGGGTTATGTCCAAGAATATGCATTTTCATTTTATGCTTCCAACTAGCAAAATTAGTACCATCAAAGTAAGGACCTCTACGGTGATAATTTCCCTCGCTAGACGCCATACTCTCCTAGGTTGTGAAACCAAGGCTATGACCACCAAAAGCTATGGAAATCAAAGCAAATGGAGACCAAAGCTCTGATACCACTTGTAGGATCGAAAGTATGTCTAGAGGGGGGTGATTAGACTACTTGACCAAATAAAACTTAACCTTTTCCCAATTTTAGTTCTTGGCAGATTTTAGCTATTTTAGGACAAGTCAAGCAATCATCACACAATTCAAGCAAGCATGCAAAGAGTATATTGGCAGCGGAAAGTAAAGCATGCAACTTGCAAGAATGTAAAGGGAAGGGTTTGGAGAATTCAAACGCAATTGGAGACACGGATGTTTTTCCCGTGGTTCGGATAGGTGGTGCTATCCTACATCCACGTTGATGGAGACTTCAACCCACGAAGGGTAACGGTTGCGCGAGTCCATGGAGGGCTCCACCCACGAAGGGTCCACGAAGAAGCAACCTTGTCTATCCCACCATGGCCATCGCCCACGAAGGACTTGCCTCACTAGAGGTAGATCTTCACGAAGTAGGCGATCTCCTTGCCCTTACAAACTCCTTGGTTCAACTCCACAATCTTGTCGGAGGCTCCCAAGTAACACCTAGCCAATCTAGGAGACACCAGTCTCCAAGAAGTAACAAATGGTGTGTTGATGATGAACTCCTTGCTCTTGTGCTTCAAATGATAGTCTCCCAACACTCAATTCTCTCTCATAGGATTTGGATTTGGTGGAAAGAAGATTTGAGTGGAAAGCAACTTGGGGAAGGCTAGAGATCAAGATTCATGTGGTAGGAATGGAATATCTTGGCCTCAACACATGAGTAGGTGGTTCTCTCTCAGAACATATGAGTTGGAAGTGTAGATGTGTTCTGATGGCTCTCTCCACGAGTGAAGAGGAGGTGGAGGGGTATATATAGCCTCCACACAAATTCCAACCGTTACACACAATTTACCAATCTCGGTGGGACCGAATCAACAAACTCGGTTGGACCGAAATAGTAAACCTAGTGACCGTTAGAGATTTTCGGTGGGACTGACATGCAACTCGGTAGGACCGATATGGTTAGGGTTAGGGCATAACGTAATCTCGGTGAGACCGATTACACAAACTTGGTGAGACCGATTTGGTAATAAGCTAACCAGAGGGTTGGTCAGGCAAACTCGGTGGGACCGATTCGCTCTTCTCGGTGAGACCAAAATGTTACAAAAAGGAAACAGTGAGTTTGCATTGCAATCTCGGTGGGACTGATCCGCTCTTTCGGTGAGACCAAAAAGTTACGAAAAGGAAATAGAGAAATTGCAATCCCATCTCGATGAGACCGAGATCCCTATCGGTAGAACCGATTTTCTTAGGGTTTGGCAATGGCTATGACAAGTGAAACTCGGTGGCGTCGGGTTGAAAGAATCGGTAGGGCCGAGTTTGGCTTTGGGTTTAGGTCAAATGTGGATATGGGAAAGTAGCTGAGGATTTTGGAGCATATCATTAAGCACATGAAGCAAGAGGCTCATTAAGCAACACCTCATCCCTCCTTGATAGTATTGGCTTTTCCTATGGACTCAATGTGATCTTGGACCACTAAAATGTAAAATGAAGAGTCTTGAGCATATGAGCTAGAGCCAATCCTTTGTCCTTAGCATTTTGAGGGTTCCACTTTCACCATCCATGCCATGCCAATCATTGAGCTTTCCTGAAATGATCATCTTGGAATAGCATTAGCTCAATGAGCTATATGTTGTTATGAATTACCAAAACCACCTAGGGATAGTTGCACTTTCACAATCATATGGAGCAGAGAGGATCACCCACCCCAGGTTGATAATCCGGGTCAATTGGCTCTGGTGGTAGCGCCTCAGGTGGGAGGTTACAAGTTCACCAAGGTGCTCATGGATGGAGGTAGCAACATTAATATCTTGTACTATGAGACCTTCCATCGTATGGGACTAACAGATAAAAATCTTAAACCGTCTAATACGGTGTTCCACGGTGTAGTACCTGGCAGATCAGCATATCCTGTTGGCAAGATAGCTCTGGAGGTGGCCTTTGGGGATGATCATGATTCCAGGTCGGAGACATTGATGTTTGAAGTGGTGAAAATCCAAAGTCCGTATCACGCCCTATTTGGGCGACCGGCCTATGCCAAGTTTATGGCACGGCCCTGTTATGTGTATTTGCAGCTCAAGATGCCGGGTCACAAGGGGACAATAACGGTTCACGGAAGCCGCAAAATTGCTTTGGAGTGCGAGGAAGGTGATGCGACCTATGCAGAGTCGGTTTGTGCCACCGAGGAGATGAAGTATTATAAGGACAATGCTGATCCGGCAGACATGACTCCATTAAAGAAGCCAACTACGGAACATGATCCGGCCCTGAAGTTCAAATCGGCAGCAGAAACTAAGCTTGTTGACTTTGTACCTGGCGATTCGTCCAAGCAGTTCAGCATCAGTGCTAATTTGGATCCGAAATAGGAAAGCGCGCTCATCGAGTTCATCCGTGAGAATTGGGACATTTTTGCATGGAAGCCCTCTGACATGCCAGGTGTACCGAGGCAACTCGCTGAGCACACCCTTAATGTGGATCCTAAATACAAACCGGTGAAACAGTTCCTCCGCTGGTTTAACTAAGAAAGACGCAAGGCAATTGGAGAAGAGGTAGCCAAGCTCTTAGCAGCTGGTTTTATTGTTGAAGTTTTTCACCCTGAGTGGCTTGCCAATCCGGTGCTGGTCCTTAAGAAAAATGGTACCTGGTGCATGTGTGTGGATTACACAGATCTTAATAAAGCTTGTCCAGCAGATCCTTTTGCCCTCCCCCGTATTGATCAAATTATTGATGCTACGGCGGGTTGTGAGTGTTTAAGTTTTTTGGATGCATATTCTGGCTATCATCAGATCAAAATGGCAGTTAAGGACCAGGAGAAAACGGCATTCATAACTCCCTTTGGAGCCTTCTTCTATGTGTCTATGCCCTTTGGGCTCAAGAGTGCCCATGCAACTTATCAACGTTGTGTGCAAAATTGTCTACATAAACAGATTGGCCGTAATGTACACGCCTACGTGGATGATATCGTGGTTAAATCCAGGGAGAAGGAGACTCTGATTGGTGATTTAAAGGAAACTTTTGATAACTGAGGACATACAAGATGATGCTTAATCCGGACAAATGCGTCTTTGGTGTACCGGCGGGCAAGTTATTAGGCTTCTTGGTGTCCAATAGGGGAATTGAGGCTAATCCGGAGAAGATCACAGCCATCACCTCCCTGGCTAAACCGAAGTGTATCAATGATGTTCGACACCTGGCAGGCCGGATTGCCGCGTTGAGCTGGTTTATCAGTCGTCTTGGTGAGAAGGCAATACCTTTGTATCAGATGTTGAAGAAGACGGATCAGTTTGTCTGGAGTTCTGCTGCTGATGAAGCATTTGAGGACTTAAAGCGGCAATTGGCCAATCCGCCTGTGCTCGCCGCTCCCATTGACAAGGAGCCATTGCTGCTATATGTTGCTACTAATGCTCGGGCGGCCAGCGTGGCTATTGTGGTAGAGCGAAAGGAGGCAGGTAAGGAGCATCCAGTTCAATGTCCGGTCTATTATATCAGCGAGGTGCTCATTGATTCCAAGCAAAGGTATCCGCATTGGCAGAAGCTGGTGTATGGAGTTTTCATGGCAAGCCGGAAGCTTAAAAAATACTTCCAAGGGCATCCAATTACGGTGGTCAGTTCTGCTCCTTTGGGGGATATCATCCAGAACCGGGAAGCAACTGGCCGGATTGCCAAGTGGGCTATAGAGCTTGGGCCGCACGATTTGAAGTATGTGCCTCGGACGGCAATCAAGTCTCAAGCACTGGTTGATTTTATCAATGATTGGACGGAAATGCAAGCACCTAAAGAAAAGCCGGATCACACATATTGGACCATCCATTTTGACAGATCCAGGAAACTGGAAGGCTCGGGGGCTGGAGTCGTACTAACTTCCCCACGAGGTGATAAGTTTTGTTATGTTCTCCGCTTAATGTTCCCTTGTACTAACAATGCAGCTGAGTATGAAGCCTTGCTCCATGGTCTCCGGATGGCTAAGGAGATGAATCTAAGTCGAGTTAAGTGCTTCGATGACTCGGACCTTGTGGCTCAGCAAGTGTCTGGCACTTGGGACTCCAAGAACCCACTCATGGTAGCATATCGTCGTGAGGTGGATATTGTTGCAGGTCATTTCAAAGGCTATCAGGTGGACCATGTGGACCGGCGGAAAAATGAAGCGGCGGATGCCTTAAGCCGGCTGGGCTCTCAGCGCAAACCGGTTCCACCCAATGTTTTTCTGGACGTGCTGCACAACCCGTCGGTCAAGATCCCTGGTGAAGCGGATTTGGCTATTCCTGATCCGGAGGCTCAATTGGTGGCAGCTCTTCATGTTATTCCGGATTGGACGCTTCCTTACCTGGCGTATAAGAACCGGGGCGAGTTACCAGAGGATGAGACTCTGTCCTGACAGATAATCCGGCGATCCAAGTCCATGACTATTATCAACGGCGAGTTGCATCATTGCAGTGTGCCAGGAGCATTTCAACGCTGTGTGTCTCCTGAAGAAGGCCATGAAATTTTGCGTGAGATCCACGAAGGAGATTGTGGTCACCACGCTGGTTCAAAATCTCTGGTGGCTAAAGCGTTTCGCCACGGCTTCTATTGGTTAACTGCTCATGCTGATGCGGAGGATCTGGTCAGACGATGTGATGGTTGCCAAAGGTTCTCAAGACGTGCTCATGTACCGGCTCAAGAATTGAGAATGATTCCAATTACTTGGCCGTTTGCGACTTGGGGGCTGGATATGGTTGGGCCTTTCAAAAGGTCCAAAGATAAGAAGACCCACCTCCTGGTGGCGGTTGACAAGTTTACAAAGTGGGTGGAAGCAGAACCTGTTAGCAAGTGTGATGCGGCCACGGCGGTTCAGTTCATTAAAAAAGTGATTTTCTGGTTTGGCTTTCCACACAATATCATCACAGATAATGGTACCAATTTGTCTAAAGGTGCCATGAAGGAGTTCTATGAACGGGAGCACATCCGGCTCGACGTTTCATCAGTGGCACACCCACAGTCCAATGGTTAAGCAGAAAGAGCTAATCAAGAGATCTTGAGAGGCATCAAGCCCCGGCTCATGGTTCCTTTGCAGAGAACGCCGGGTTGTTGGGTAGAAGAATTACCATCTGTGCTATGGAGCATCAATACGACACCCAACAGGTCAACAGGATACACACCGTTCTTCATGGTTTATGGAGCGGAGGCGGTTCTCCCCAGTGATATCCGTCATGATTCACCTCGTGTGACGGCTTATGTTGAAGCAGACAACGAGACAACATGACAAGATGCTTTGGACCGGTTGGATGAAGAGCGTGACATAGCAGCCGCCCGATCGGCGATTTATCAATAGGATCTTCGTCGTTACCACAGTCGCCGAGTCAGAAGCAAAACCTTCCAAGAAGGAGATTTGGTGCTTCGGCTCATCCAAGATCAGACGGATATGCATAAGTTATCCCCACCTTGGGAGGGGCCTTTCGTGGTCAGCAAGAATCTGCACAACGGGTCATACTATCTGATCGATATTCGAGAGCATAAGGACTCACGTACATCAGAGGAGGAAACCAACAGGCCGTGGAACATAGCTCATCTTCGGCCTTATTATACCTAAGCCATTGGTTCTACTTATGTACATATTACAATGATGTATATATTATGATTAGCTATAATAAACCGGAACCTCAGCTAAAGCGGGGTATCTGTTCTTTTACATCATGTGTGGTTACACAGAGTTGTTCTAAAGCGGCCTCCGGTTTACCCCTTGAGTTCGCTTTTTAAAAGCATCATGTTATATCACTTGGAGGATTGGTCGTGTCCGAACCAATACCATACCTCTTGATAGGCGAGAGCCACCAGATCACTTGGGGACTTGGTCATGTCTGAACCACTCATGCCTCTTGATCGGCCTAAGGCCACAGAATCACTTGGGGGCTTGGTCGAACCCGAACCATCGCCATGCCACTTGGTTGGCATAAATGCCACTGTTTCATTTGGGGACCTGGCTGACTAGAACCATAGTTACACCTAACGGGAGCTTGGTCGTGTTCGGCCATGGTAACGCCATTTGATCAGCTCAAATAAACCTTTTTTTGCAAACAGTTTTCTCATTGCTTTTGCTTCCAACTTTTCTTTGCAAGATACTTTTTTCTTTTTTTGTTGCGTTCTTTTTAAACTGACAAAGTTTTCAACCAATCCATTGACGGAACACAGTTCACGTCAATCCGGAGACTATTTGCCCAGTTTGATCCTTGTTGTTAACATCCTCTTATGGAGTAACACGGTGTTTATTATAACCCAACACGGTTTACATGGTAAACCAGCGTCATATATATACAGGAGCTGTTATCTCCTCCAACAATGTGGGTTTGCAAAACTCCGCTTCAAGATTGGCCAAGCCAACTTCACGCTCAACGATGGCAGGTATTATGTATCTCAACAATTTGGTCATATACTTAATTTTTTTTGGGATGTTTTGACTTCACATATGCAGACATCATATTCCGCCTGACGGTACAACCGCGGTGGCACTCGAAGAGTTTCTTATTGCAGAAAATGCTTTGGAAAGTTCATCACCACAGGAAGAACAAATTATGCACGAAGGCATATCAACATCAAAAGTACCAGCTAGCCTATTACAAGGCAACACGGTGCCCATAATAATATCATCGTTTTTCGCAAAGGAGAGGCAGTTTTAAAACCGGCTTCCGGTTTAGGCTTGGTCACCAGCCTGGCCTGATGGTTGTGGGTCATCCTGCGCTGCTTCAGCCTCCGTTTCTCTACCAAGTGGCTGGAAATCAACAGTTGTCCAGTCGATTCCCATTAATGCTTGAAAAACAGCTTCATCATGGATCAGCAATGACGGGTCAATATCGGGAACGTAAGTATGCTTACGGATTGGAGGGATCAGATTTTCCGATTCATGGATTGGTGCAGCTATTCGCTTGTTCTGATTGTCATATTGGGCTTGATAATGGGACAAGTCTACTTCTTTAGCCAATTGACAAGCTAGCGGACGTACCTCTTGGTTTATTTCTCGCAGATCCACTTCACCAAACTCTGACCCGTCTTCCTTCAAGCTGGGATAGCCCTGAACCGCTTCAATAGGATCAAAATCCGGCACCCAGGCCTTTGCCCGGATTAAGGCATTAATCGCACCGGTTCGAGCAGCAGATTTCTTCAGCTCTTCAATCCGGGCAGGAAGCACTGACAGTTCCATCAGAGTGTCTTGAATCAAAGTGGGCGCCGGCTTGTTATGGGATGCGGTACAGATGATCCGCTGGGCACCAGTATACAATTGTTCAACCAATGTATAGGCGGCTTTCAGTTTCTTCCGCACATCTGACCCCAAGTGCCCAATGCATGTCCCTGAAATACCATAAAGGGTTAATAAACTGGCAACTCTATAAGAAGGCAGAGCCAATTCAGAAGTCAAACTGACTTACCAAAGATAGCAGTAGTCATGGCATGCACGTGCCGCTTTATGCTGGTCAGTTCATCCGCCACTGGTTTTAGTGCAGCCTCGGCATCCTCTGCTCGTTTGATTAAAGCGGACTTTTCAGTGGCCCAATCCGCCCACTTTTTCTTGAAGCTCTCCTTAAGCTGTTCCATGGCGCTTAAAGCGTTGGTTAATTCCTCTTTTGCTTTGGAGGTTTCATCTTGTTGGATTTTCAGGTTTTCTTGGAGATCGGCGACTTGGCTTTCTTTCGTCTTCAGCTCCGCCTGCATGCAGACAGTTATATGCTTCAGCAAAATGGTACAAGGATTGAAGTACCAACCACATAACAAGTTATGCACTTAGCACTTGGGGGCTAATGCATCTTCGATCTTCATCTTTCAATTGCTTACAAAGTCCCAAGATCAATACAACTATTTCAACTTGGCACTTGGGGGCTAATGGCTATTTGCTCATATATATATTCTGATGCGGCAATCTCAATTACTTAAAGTACCGGTTTAACTATGCTAAGTTGAACCGGCCCTTGGGGGCTACATCGGCGAATTTCAAAGTATTAAGATTTATGTTAGTAAGTCCAGGATTGAAAGAGGATTACAAACCGGCCCTTGGGGGCTAGGAGAGTCAGCAAGTATTGAAGTGTACAAGCAGGAAAGAGCATATGGAAGTTACCTCGTATTTATCCTTCATCATATTAACCAGACTGGCTTCATAGTCACGGCTGGTATACAGCCGGTTCAAGTAGCCGGAATGGATATCTTGGGTGTTCAGAGCAGCGTAAGTTGCCAGATCAGCATTCCATTTGCCTTTACCAAAGGCAGCAAATTCTTCCTTGGCAGAATGTTTGGATAAAGCAACAGGATTGCCTGGCTCCGTATGGCCAGTGCCAGTAATGACAACCTCATCCTCCTGAGTATCGCCGGTTGGCATTGGGGCTGTTAGCTTGTCAGTAGGTTTTGCTGGACCGGTGGATCTCTCAATCCGGATGGAGCCTGTGGGCTGATTGACAGGACCTGAGGCATCAGTAGGTCTCTCTTCAGCAATAAGATCGTCGTCTTGCTGCGGGGGATCGTTGGGTATATCCTCAGGAATAGCCGCTTCAAGATCGGGTGTCTTGCCTGGCTCAAGAACGGCATCTTCTTCGGCCGCTTTGTCCAGGCGGGCCTTCTTGCTTGGCCTAGGTTTGGCCCTGAAAAGAATAACAAAATCAAATACATCATATGTTCTAAGGCAATGTGCTGTAAGTATCATAATAAGTATAGCTTACCCAAGCACCATTTTGAGCGGTGGCAGCTGAGTAGCCGATGACTCGCCAGACGATGAGTGGGAAGTAACCTGGTAATCGGAGTCAGATGGATTAAGAGGTTGACGAAAGCAGCCCGCTTTAGGACAATCACTGACAAGCAAATTAGAGACCTCTGAACGGCGTTTCCGAATCGGACTGTTCGGTAAACCGGCGGAGGTAACTACCTGGCCGCTGTGCCGGGTTGTGCGACAAGCTTCGTGCTGTTGGGTCTTCATAAGAAATTTGGGATCCAAATAAGCAAGAGGATGAGAAAATTTAACTTTCCGGTTTGCCTAACGGATTTTTAGCGAAGGCAAAGGTTCTGAATCGGAAGAGAGAATAATTACCTCTGCAGCATCAGCGTGGCTGGCTTCGGCATCATCCTGACAAATATCATCATCAATAAGACGCATGAAAAATAAGCCTAGTGAGTCAAGCTCTACCTCAAGGTCCGGATTATCCACATCATCATCAGGGGCCGGATTAGAAGATGCAGTAGTTCTTTTCCTGTGGGCAGTCTTCTTTACAGCTTTAGTCTTTTGCCGGGTTGCTCGTTCCAGTTTGTCTGGTTTTTCCGGTTTCTCCTGCGGCAATTTCTTGCTCCAAAACGGATCATTGCCCTGATTACACAGACACTGATATTAAACAATGACCAGATATATCAATAATAGATTCAGCAAAAGGAAAAATCAAGGCCTTACAGCTGGCGGTTTATTGGTGGCACAGAAGGGAAGCAGGCCATTTTTAGCACAGATATGTTCCGGTTCATTCAGCATCTTATTCACAGCTTCTGTGATTTCTTCATCGGTGAGCTGGATTCTGGAATGTTGCAGTGGTTCATCAACACTGCCGGTATACTCGCACATCAAACCGGAGCGCTGACTAAGGGGCAGTATGCTTCATGATATCCAACAGCGAGCGAGATCAACCCTTGTTAAACCGTTGGCCATAAAGGCTCTGAGCTTCGACAGTTGAGGAGCATATTTGCTTCTCTCCTGGGCAGTCAATCTTTGCGGAAAAGGGTGTGTATTGCTGAGCCGCTCCGGACGAAAGCCGGGCAAGGGATTCTCATCAGCAGGGGAGGTATCTTTGCAGTAGAACCATGTCTGATTCCACTCTTTGGGGTGGTTGTGCAGTTTGGCATCAGGGTATGTGACCTCTTTCCTTTTCTATCGCCACGCCACCCAACTCCGTATTGGAACCGTCAGTAAACTCAATACGGCGGTTTAGATGGAAAAGGTCTCGGAACAATTCCACTGTGGGCTCCTCTTGAAAGAACGCTTCACAGAGCACTTGGAAGTGACACATATTTGTAACAGAATTGGGGCCAGTATCTTGTGGATGGAGTTGGAAATCGGCCAAAACATCTCGGTAAAATTTAGAACCGGGTGGCTTAAAGCCCCGAGCTAAGTGATCTACAAAAACAACAACTTCTCCTTCTTGAGGAGTGGGAGGGCATTCTTTGCCAGGAGCCCTCCAATGAATGGTATCTTTGCTGCCTAAAGCGCCGATCAAGACTAGATCGTCCAGCTGAGCCTCTGTGACACGAGAAGGAACCCAATTGCATTCATATACTTGCTTGGCCATGATGGAATCTACAAGGTAGAAGATCTCGGTTCAAAAATACATTTGATCAAGGTACATTGGTATGTGCAATGTTAAACCGGAGACAGATCTATATGAACCGGAGTTTTATGAAGCAACAACATCTGGCGGTTCAACAAGGGGACTAATGGTATATACCGGTTTGGCAATTTTTTCCTACAAGGTTAAACCATTGGGTTTAAACATTGAAGCAGAGGAGTAAGTTTACAGAAACAGATTTCATAAGATTTCTCTACAGCGATGGATCTGAAGCAAGTTCAGAAAAAAGATAAATATTCAGAGGTCCAAAAGGAGCAGTACCGAATCAATGAGCAAGACGTATAATACAGATCTATGGTTTTGAGATGTGTAAGTAAAAGCGAAGGGTAAACAGCTACCGTGGCATAGAATAAAGATTTGCGGAGCCATCTAAAGATCTATCGTATGAGCAAGAGGCAGACGATGAACACTGAAGAACTATGAAACCCTAGGTCAGATCTGCGGGGGAAAGGATAGAAGATTTACCGGAGCTAAGGAAGACGCGGAAGGTTGCCACGATGCTCTGGTGCGCTCAGGTTGATGCAGCGGCCAAGGTTGAGGCAGAGGTCGACGGCGGCGGCAGAGCTCCGAGGCTGGCGACGCGAGGAAGACAAAGTATGCACGAAGAGGAGAAAAGAAATGACCCTTCAGTCTTATTTATAAGGCGAAAGAACATGTGTCAGGCGCGACAATCAAGGGGCCATGAAACAGAGCTGTCGCCTCGATTTCCGCAGATCTATTAAACAAAGAAGTATAACGGATAGCTTCGTTATGACAGGTGACGTCACTCCGGCTTACAGCAATCAGAGAAGATGACATCATGGCGGTTTACCAATTTATGAGAAGATGTTGAAGATGAAGCTTTTGTTAAAGGATTGACATGAACCTGTTCAAATCAATCTGGGGCCTAATGTTGGGGATATTACTGCTGGGCGTAAACCGGCCTATCTGGGCCGGGTTAACTTCATCAGTAGTTAAGTATGTAAAAGCCCAAGAAGACAGATGAGGGCTCAAGGCCCATGGCCGGTTCAAGGCCTGTAGCCATAAACTGACGTTAGTAGTTAACTTGTATTGTAAGTTAGGAATAAGCAGAGACCAAACCGGACACATCTATGAGCCGGTATTGGGACTCTGTAAGCCGACGGGAGTCACCCATGTATATAAGGGGACGACCCGGCGGCGGTTCAAGGACAACAGACAACAACTCGAGACATAGGCGAAGCTTGTTTGCTCCCTAGTCATCGAAACCCCATCAATTCCATCACAACTAGACGTAGGCTTTTACCTTCATTGAAGGGGCCGCACTAGTATAAACTCTCTTGCGTCCCTATGTCCGCTTTAACCCCTTCAAGCTAACCTGTAGCGATGGCTCCACGACTAAGTCCTTTTTCTAGGACATCTGCCGTGACAAAACCACGACAAGATGTCTCTTTGCTTTCAACCCTTGAAACCAGTCATCCACTTCGGTTCGTGCGATCTCGGCGTTCTCCTCCGGGGTCCTCTCATATGGTAACTTCTCTGGAGTCTTCAGAGAAGGACCAAATCTGTATGTCCTCCCGCCTCTGGCTGTACTGCTAGACGCCGGCCGAGCAGACGGAGCGATTGTCTTCTTTACTTGCTTACGAGGCGGAGGAGAAGGACTACGACGCGCCGGAGCAGCCGGAGCGGCGGCAGGTCTCTTCCGTCCTTGCTGACGAGGCGGAGAAGGAGGAGGCTGGCTGCTCGGGCGCGTCGGCGCAGGCGGAGAAGGAGGCGGAGTGCCGCCACGCGCTGGAGAGGAGCCGGTCGAGTGCCCTGATCATCACTCGCCGGAGGAGGAGGCGGTGGAGGAGGCGGAGTGCCCTGACTCGCTGGAGGAGGAAGCGGTGGAGGAGGCGGAGTGCCCTGACTTGTCGGAGGAGGAGGAGGAGGCGGAGGCGTCCAGTTTGGAAGGTTGATGAGCTCCTTCCGCCATAGGCATGGAGTCTTCAGAGCAAACCCCAGCCTAGTCTCCCCTTCACCGGTAGGGTGGTCAAGCTGGAGGTCCTCAAATCCCTTCGTTATTTCATCCACCATCACCCTAGCATATCCTTCTGGAATCGGCCGGCAGTGAAAAGTTGCGCCGGGTTCAGTAGGATAAACAGAGCCAACAGCCGCCTTGACCTTCAAATTCATCCATTGCGTCATAAGGTGGCAAGTTTGAGACTCTGTGATAGCATCCACGGGATAGCTGGCAGGAGCCGTCAAGGCACGCTCCGGCTGAAGCAGCTCGGTGGAAGCCACGCTGCTTCTCCGCTGAGATGGCGGGGTAGCTTCGGGGGAAGCTTCGGCAGTACGTTTGCTGCGATTTGCTTCTCGTTCCTCTATCGCTTGTACCCTTGCTTGCAGCGCCTGCATTTGGGTCTGCTGCACTTTTTTCCTCCTCTCATGGGATTTGTAACCGCCTGCGTCCGGAAACCCAACCTTCCACGGAATGGAGCCTGGCATGCCTCGTGTCCGTCCAGGGTGCTCAGGATTCCCGAGGGCCATTGTGAGCTCGTCGTTCTCTCTGTCTGGAAAGAACGTCCCTTGCTGCGCTGCTTCGATATAGTGCTGAAGCTTCCTGACTGGTATGTCCATTTGATCGTTCGTCCAAATGCACTTGCCTGTTACAGGGTCCAAGGTTCCGCCAGCCCCGAAGAACCAAGTCCAGAAACAGTCTAGCCAGTTAATTGTCTCTGGTTCGATCCCTTTATCAACCAGATCATTCTCAATCTTGGCCCACTTAGGCCGGGCGACGAGGTAGCCACATGACCCCGTGCGATGGTGATGCTTCTTCTTCGCAGCATTTTGCTTGTTTGTCGCCGACATCTTCTTACTCTTTTCCGATGTCTTGTGGGCCACAAATGCGGGCCAGTGATCTCTGATCTTCTCATATCTGCCCTTGAATTCTGGTGTCTCATTATTTTCGACAAACTTATTCAGCTCTTTCTTCCACCTCCTGAATAGTTCTGCCATCCTCTTAAGAGCAAAAGACTTGATTAATTGCTCTTTAACTGGCTTCTCTGGATTATCCTCTTTCGGTAGGGTGAAATTTGACTTCAGCTCAGTCCAAAGATCATTTTTCTGCATATCATTGACATAAGACACCTCAGGGTCTTCTGTAGCCGGCTTAAACCATTGCTGGATGCTGATCGGGATCTTGTCCCTAACCAAAACCCCGCACTGAGCAACAAATGCGCTCTTTGTCCGGAGGGGTTCAATCGGTTGGCCGTCGGGCGCGATTGCTATGATCTCAAACTTTTCATCCGAGCTCAACTTTTTCTTCGGGCCTCGTCTCTTTACCGAAGTTGTGCTCGATCCGGAGGGCTAGAAAAAAGAACAAAGACTTAATTAATATGTGTACATACCAAAACAATGAATGCATCAATTAGCTAGTCAGCAGAAGCTTAACTAATATATATACCTGGCCGGACTCGGTTCGGTCATCGGAGACGTCATCATGGTCTCCTTCTTGCACCGGCATTGGGTCACCGGAGCCGTCCTCATGGTCTCCTTCTTGCACCGGCATTAGGTCACCGGAGCCATCATAATCATAGCCAGCTGCTTCCAGACCATTGGTGTCATTGAGAAACAACGAGCAGATGGCATCACTTCCTCGTGCGATTATGTCCCCCAACAACTCTTCTTGTACTTCGTCTCGGGCGGTGTCCATAGTTTCTACAAATATTGACAACATGGCAATTATTATTCAAACATGACAGATGTATATATTAGTGGCAAAAACGTAGAACTAATATTAATTAGTGGCCTCGACGTTGCATCTCTAGGGTTTGGGGTGGCCTCGACAACGCTTCAAGGATAAAAAAAGAAGAGGAAGAAGAAAAAAAAAGAGGAGAAGAAAGAATAGAGGAGTAAGAACTCCTCTATTCTTTCTTCCCCTCTTTTTTTCTTCTTCTTCCTCTTTTTTTTTCTTCTTCTCTTCTTCTCTTTTTTTCTTCTTCTTCCTCTTTATTTTATCGGGAACGAGGGTCGTCGAGGGTCAGGGTCGCCGAATGGTAGATGAAACCCTAAATAGCAAGTATCGTGGGTGTGAGATACATGTGGCCGTCGGTGTCGGACACTACATCCACGTCCCACAAGTTACGTGGGCGTCGAAGCCCGCGCCACTTGTGGGACATGGATGTAGTGTCCGACACCGACGGTACATGTATCTCACACCGACGATACTTTGTATTTAGGGTTTCTCCTCTACCGCTCGGCGACCCTCGACGACCCTCGTTCCCGATAAAATAAGAGGAAGAAGAAGAAAAAAAAGAGGAGAAGAAAGATTAGAGGAGAAGAACTCCTCTATTCTTTCTTCTCCTCTTTTTTTCTTCTTCCTCTTCTTTTTTTATCCTCTTCTTCCTCTCATGTTCGAGAGGATCGCCGAGGGGTCGGGAGGTTGCCTAGTGTCAAAGGATTCAACAAAACCATGTCTTCATCATTAGGCGAAAGTAACAGGTGCATGATGGTACGAAGCTCTCCAAAGTTATTTTGGAACAGAGTCCCAGATAAGATAATTCGCTTTTTGGTACAAAGTTCAGCAAGAACCTTCCAAATATCGTTATTTGGAAGGCCTTTGCTGAAATTCATACAAAAAGGCAAATTATCCTATCCGGGACACCATTCCAAAATAACTTTGGAGGACTTCGTCATGCCCTGGTTACTTCCGGCTAATGATGAAGCCATGGATTTCTTCAATACTTTGACACTAGGAAACCTCTCTCTACCCCTCGGCGATCCTCGACCCCTCGAACCCTCGACGACCCTGGAACCCTGGACCCCTAGACGACCCTGGAACCCTCGACCCTCGATCCCTCGACCCTATAGAACCCTCGAAGAAAGGAATAGCTAGAGGAGAAGATCGAAGAAAAAAAGAAGAAAAAAAGAGGAGAAGAAGAAAGGAATAGTGGAGAAGAAGAGAAAATAGAATATTCTATTTTCTCTTCTTCTCCACTATTCCTTTCTTCTTCTCCGCTTCTTTTTCTTCTTTTTTCTTCTTCTTATTTATTTCTCCTTTTCTTCCTCTCCTCTTGTTTTTTCTTTCCTCTTCTTATTTTCTTCTTTCCTATCCTTCTTTTCCTTCCTTTCTTAATATCACTTAGCAAATGCACTAACCTAAAATGCAACAAACATAAAATGCAACAAACATAAAATGCACTAAATCGATCAACTAACCTAAAATCAGTGATAAAATGCACTAACCTAAAATCGATATCTACTAACAACTTAAAAAATTAATACATATATGAAAAAATGCATATATGAAAAAAACATCATCATATCATGAACAGAAAAATAGTATTTTTTCTAAAAATCTATCTTTTCAGCACATACATATACTCATACATCATCATATACTCATACATATAGATATAATCTGCAGGAAAAAACATATATGTGTTTGCAAAAAAAGGGGGGAAGAGGGGGGCGGTGCCGGCCCAGACCATAGCGAGGCAGAGGCGACGGCGGCGCGGGGCAGCTGGGGCGCGGCGAGGTAGAGGCGACGGCGAGGCAGAGGCGGGGCGACGACGACGTCGGGGCGCGACGTGGGGAGCCGACGGCGCCGGGGCGGCGCGGAGAGACCGCGACGGCGCGGGGTGGCGCACGACGATGGCGTCGGGGCGGCGCAGGGTGGCGACGGCATCGGAGGCAGGGCGACGACGGTGACGGCGAGGCGCAGAGGGGAAGCCTGGCGGTGTCGTAGGGGCGCGATCGAAGAACTGAACAAAATTTTTCACAAGTCTTGCTTATATAGACGGCGCATTGGTCACGGTTCGTGGCACCAACCGTGACCAATGCCCCCCTTTAGTCCCGGTTGGTGCCACCAACCGGGACCAAAGGCCTTGTGCTGCCCCGCGCCCAAATGTTTAGTCCCACCTTGCTAGTTGAGAGGGAGCCGCACCTGTTTATAAGGTGCGGTGCGCCTTCCCTCTCGAGCTCCTCTCTAAGGCAGGCTTTCGGGCCTAACCGTGCAGTGTGTGCCTGTGGGCCTACTGGGCCTCCTGCGGGCTTGAATCCTGGCCCATGGTAGGGTTTCTAGTCGTATTCAGGCCGCGGGTGCCCAGTAGGTGGCACTTTTTTTTGTTTTTTTGTTTTTTTGTTTCTACTTACAACAAAATACTTATTGTTGCTATATTTATTTTTTTTCTAGTTTTTTGTTTTGTTTTCTGCATTATTTATTTTCTTTTGTTTTTTGCTTTATTTTTTAATTCTTTTTGCTTTTAGTTTTAGAAAAATTATAAACTTTCTGTTAGTGCCATTAGTTTTCAAATTTGAAAACATTTTTTTTGTTTTCTTTGTTGCTTTATTTATTTTATTTTGTTTCTACTTACAACAAAATACTTATTGTTGCTATTTTCATTATTTCTAGTTTTTTTGTTTTGTTTTCTGTATTATTTATTTTCTTTTGTTTTTTGCTTTACTTTTTTAATTCTTTTTGCTTTTAGGTCAGCAAAATTATAAACTTTCTGTTGCTTTATTTATTTTATTTTGTTTCTACTTACAACAAAATACTTATTGTTGCTATTTTTTCCAGTTTTTTGTTTTGTTTTCTGCATTATTTATTTTCTTTTGTTTTTTGCTTTAATTTTTAATTCTGTTTGCTTTTAGGTTAGCAAAATTATAAACTTTCTGTTAGTGCCATTAGTTTTAGAAAAATTATAAACTTTCTGTTAGTGCCATTAGTTTTCAAATTTGAATAGTTAAAATTTGAATTCTTTGAAAATTGTTTGAATCACAAGTTTGTGATTAACCTAAAAAAATGAGAATAGATGCGCTTATAGAGAAAATTCAACCTAAATTCCTAGTAAATTTCTATGAATTTCAGAGAAATTCACTATGAATTTAGGTTAAACTTTTCTCTATTAGGGCATCTATTTTCACTTTGAGAGGAGCTCAACAAGGCAGAGAGGGAAGGGCTTATAAACCGGTGTGAGCCCCCTTCGGTTGGCGAGGTGGGACTAAACTCTGCCCGCAACGAGGACCAACCCTTTAGTCCCGGTTTGTGGCACAAACCGGGACTAATGGTCATGGGCCAGGGGCGAGGAGCAAAATGATAAACTTTCTGTTAGTGCCATTAGTTTTAGAAAGTTGAAAGTTGAAAGTTGGCATGGGCCAGGGACTAATGGTCATGGTATTACGAGGGCCGAACCATAAGACATGAAAGCATTTCAAATGAACTCTGAAAAAGTTGAAAGTTGTCATGGTATCATAATTTCACCCACATAGCATGTGCATGAACAAAACGGACAATGGTAGCATGTTCATGTGTTACAAAGTTGGCATGGTATCATCATAATAGTTGCGGGAGAAAGTCTTCACTTTTTCTTCGCTTGTGTCATTTGCTTATTGCGCCGTAACCATGGATAATCTTCATTGTTTATCAGGATGCTTGGGTCAGCCTTGACATTGAAGGGAGGAATTTCATGAAACTTTTCATAATCTTCAGACATGTCTGTCTTGCCGTCCACTCCCAGGATGTCCCTTTTTCCTGAAAGAACTATGTGGCACTTTGGCTCATCGTATGATGTATTCGCTTCCTTATCTTTTCTTTTTGTCGGTTTGGTAGACATGTCCTTCACATAGATAACCTGTGCCACATCATTGGCACGGATGAACGGTTCGTCAGTGTACCCAAGATTATTCAGATCCACTGTTGTCATTCCGTACTGTGGTTCTACCTGTACCCCGCCGCCTAACAGATTGACCCATTTGCACTTAAACAAAGGGACCTTAAAATCAGGTCCGTAGTCAAGTTCCCATATGTCCACTATGTAACCATAATATGTGTCCTTTCCGCTCTCGGTTGCTGCATCAAAGCGGACACCGCTGTTTTGGTTGGTGCTCTTTTGATCTTGGGCGATCGTGTAAAATGTATTCCCATTTATCTCGTATCCTTTGTAAGTCAATACAGTCAAAGATGGTCCCCTGGACAACAAGTACAACTCATCACAAACAGTGTTGTCACCTCTGAGACGTGTTTCCAACCAACTGCTGAAAGTCCTGATGTGTTCAAATGTAATCCAGTCGTCGCACTGCTCCGGGTGTTTGGAGCGCAGACTGTTCTTGTGTTCATCGACATACGGGGTCACCAAGGTAGAGTTCTATAGAACTGTGTAGTTTTCTTGAGACCAAGAACATCCGTCCCTGCATATTATTGAGTCTCTTCCAAGAGTGCCTTTTCCAGTCAGTCTCCCCTCATACCGCGATTTAGGGAGACCTATCTTCTTAAGGCCAGGAATGAAGTCAACACAAAACCCGATAACATCCTATGTTTGATGGCCCATGGAGATGCTTCCTTCTGGCCTAGCGCGGTTACGGACATATTTCTTTAGGATTCCCATGAACCTCTCAAAGGGGAACATATTGTGTAGAAATACGGGCCCCAGGATGACAATCTCGTCGACTAGATGAACTAGGACGTGCGTCATGATATTGAAGAATGATGGTGGGAACACCAGCTTGAAACTGACAAGACATTGCGCCACATCACTCCTTAGCCTTGGTACGATTTCTGGATCGATCACCTTCTGAGAGATTGCATTGAGGAGTGCACATAGCTTCACAATGGCTAATCGGACGTTTTTCGGTAGAAGCCCCCTCAATGCAACCGGAAGCAGTTGCGTCATAATCACGTGGCAGTCAGGAGACTTTAGGTTCTGAAACTTTTTCTCTCGCATATTTATTATTCCCTTTATATTCGACGAGAAGCCAGTCGTGACCTTCATACTGAGCAGGCATTCAAAGAAGATTTCTTTCTCTTCTTTCGTAAGAGCGTAGCTGGCAGGACCTTTATACTGCTTCGGAGGCATGCCGTCTTTTTCGTGCAAACATTGCAGGTCCTCCCGTGCCTCAGGTGTATCTTTTGTCTTCCCATACACGCCCAAGAAGCCTAGCAGGTTCACGCAAAGGTTCTTCGTCACGTGCATCACGTCGATTGAGGAGCGGACCTCTAGGTCTTTCCAGTAGGGTAGGTCCCAAAATATAGATTTCTTCTTCCACATGGGTGCATGTCCCTCAACGTCATTCGGAACAGCTAGTCCACCGGGACCCTTTCCAAATATTACGTAGTGTAAATCATTGACCATAGCAAGCACGTGATCACCGGTGCGCATGGCGGGCTTCTTCCGGTGATCTGCCTCGCCTTTGAAATGCTTGCCTTCCTTTCGACATTGATGGTTGGTCGGAAGAAATCAACGATGGCCCAGGTACACATTCTTCCTGTATTTGTCTAGGTATATACTTTCAGTATCATCTAAACAGTGCGTGCATGCGTGGTATCCTTTGTTTGTCTGTCCTGAAAGGTTACTGAGAGCGGGCCAATCGTTGATGGTAACGAACAGCAACGCCTTAAGGTTAAATTCCTCCTGTCTGTGCTCATCTCACGTACGTACACTGTTTCCATTCCACAGATGTAAAAGTTCTTCAACTAATGGCCTTAGGTACACATCAATTTCATTGCCGGGTTGCTTAGGGCCTTGGATGAGAACTGACATCATAATGAACTTCCGCTTCATGCACATCCAAGGAGGAAGGTTACACATACATAGAGTCACGGGCTAGGTGCTGTGATTGCTGCTCTGCTCCCCGAAAGGATTAATGCCATCCATGCTTAAAGCAAACCATACATTCCTTGGGTCCTTTGCAAACTCATCCCAGTACTTTCTCTCGATTTTTCTCCACTGCGACCCGTCAGCGGGTGCTCTCAACTTCCCATCTTTCTTTCGGTTCTCACTGTGCCATCGCATCAACTTGGCATGCTCTTCGTTTCTGAACAGACGTTTCAACCGTGGTATTATAGGAGCATACCACATCACCTTCGCAGGAACCCTCTTCCTGGGGGGCTCGCCGTCAACATCACCAGGGTCATCTCGTCTGATCTTATACCGCAATGCACCGCATACCGGGCATGCGTTCAGATCCTTGTATGCACCGCGGTAGAGGATGCAGTCATTAGGGCATGCATGTATCTTCTCCACCTCCAATCCTAGAGGGCATACGACCTTCTTTGCTGCGTATGTACTGTCGGGCAATTCGTTATCCTTTGGAAGCTTCTTCTTCAATATTTTCAGTAGCTTCTCAAATCCTTTGTCAGCCACAGCATTCTCTGGCTTCCACTACAGCAATTCCAGTACGGTACCGAGCTTTGTGTTGCCATCTTCGCAATTGGGGTATAACCCTTTTTTGTGATCCTCTAACATGCAATCGAACTTCAGCTTCTCCTTTTGACTTTCGCATTGCGTCCTTGCATCGAAAATGACCCGGCGGAGATCATCATTATCGGGCACATCGTCTGGTTCCTCTTGATCTTCAGCAGCTTCTTTGCCATCTGCCAGCTCTTTGCCGTTAGCTAGCAGACGGCAAAGAAGCTCTTTGCCATCAGCTACCAAAAAGCAGACGGCAAAGAACTGGCTGATGGCAAAGACCTAATTTGCCATCAGCCAGTTCTTTGCCGTCGGCTAGCAGACGGCAAAGATTCTTTGCCGTCGGCTAGCGGACGGCAAAGAGGGAGGGGCCCCACTGACGAGCTGCTAAAAAAACCTAACGGCCCCCCTCTTTGCCGTCCGCTAGCGGACGGCAAAGAGCAAAAAGGCGGACGGCAAAGAGGGAGGGCCCCACTAACGTTAACGGCCGCCCCACCCCGCCCCTCTCTCTCTCTTTCTCTCCCCAGTTACTCGCTGCCGCCCCGTCGCCCCACCACCCCGCCGCCACCCCAGCGACCCCCGCCCCATCGCCCCACCACCCCCCGTCGCCCCTGCCGCCCTGCCGTCTGGGCGCCGCCACGCCCCGGCGCCCCGGCACCCCCGCGCCCCGCCGCCCCGGCCAGGCCCGGCCCTGTCGCCACTGCCGCCGCCCCAGGCCACCCCGCCCCCCTCCTCCACCCAGGTGAGCTCTCTGCCTCCTTTTTTTTTTCCTTTTTTCTGTTTTTTAGTTTTAGGTTTATGTTTAGTTTAGATTTAGTTTTAGTTTTAGTTTTAGGTTTATAGGTTTAGTTTTAGTTTAGTTTTAGGTTTAGATTTAGTTTTTTCCTTTTTCTATTTTTTTAGTTTTAGGTTTAGGTTTAGTTTAGTTTTATGAAAGAAGAAGAAGAGAAAAAGAGGAGAGGAGAAGAAGAAGAAGAGGAGGAGGAGAAGGAAAAAGAAGAAGAGGAAGAAGAAGAAGAAAAAAGAGGAGAGGAGGAGAAGAAGAAGAGGAAAAAGGGAAGGAGGAGGAAGAAGAAGAAGAAGAAGAAGAAGAAGAAGAAGAAGAAGAAGAAGAAGGAAAATAAAGGAAGAAGAAGAAATGGAAAAAAGGAAAAAAACCCGACCCGACACGGTACCCAGACCCCGACCCGGCACCCCGACATGACACCCCGACCCCGAGACCCCGACCCCGACACCCCGACCCCGACCCCGACCCTGACACCCCGACCCCGACCCTGACCCGACACCCCGACCCCGAGCCTGACCCGACACCCCGACCCCGAGCCTGACCCGACACCCCGACCCCGACACCCCGACCCCCCGAGCCTGACCCGACACCCCGACCCCAAGCCTGACCCGACACCCTGACCCCGACACCACACCCCGACCCCGAAACAACACCCCGACACCGACAGGGCAATACCCCAACATCGACACGACCCACCGACCCCCTGACCCCGAAACAGCACCCCGACCCCGACACGGCACCCCGACACCGACAGGACACCCCGACACCGACAGGACACCCCGACACCGACAGGACACCCAGACTCCCGACACCTCCCGAAAAGGTGTTCTTTGGCCTTCCAGACGCCGAGGGGGTCATATATTTGTGAATTATTAGTTAGGTCATATATTTTTCGATTTTGTTATGAAAAACATCATATATAATTGTGTTGATCGTGTAGTTTTAAATGTGCAGTTGTTTCATCGCTGCGAGGTTTGGTGTTCGACGACCTCGTCGTGCGTTTGACAAGCTCTGCCCCTTCGTTCGTGGGTGAGCACAAATGACAAGTCCTCCTCCCCCATTAATTATTTGATCTATTCCGATGAAACTTGATAGCTAGCTATATATGTGTCTTGAATCATCAGTATGCGTAACCAATATGTGTCTCCCATTCAAAAGCGTCATAGTTATAAATATGCATGCATTTGCATATTTATAACCTTGATTCTTTCGAATTGTCCAACGCTATCCATGGACAGCCCGCGTATGTGTAGATTGGGTTTGTTTTCCCATATGCTTTGCTCCGGATCCGACGCATAAATTTCGTCAATGCCTCCCCTGTTGTTCTACGGGTACACATCCTCTCTGTTTATTGCAGAGACGTGTATCAGGAGAACAACGGGGAGGTGCTGCCGAAATTTTGCTTCGGATCCGGAGCATAGCATGGGAAAATGAACCCAATCTACACATACACGGGTGGGATTAGGACGTATCATTACCTATTAGAGTGTAGGTTGCATGGACGTAATAAAATTGACAAAGTAGATCAACTGATGAATATATACATGGTGAATTACATATATAATTGTTGTGTGTCCAGTAGATCTGAAAGTCAAGATGAGTGACCGTGCGTGGATGTATACCGGTCACACTGGTTAGAACAAATGGAGCACTGAGTGGTTCACAAAAACCAAGGGGTTTGTGCAAGCCGCATTTGCAAATGGCCAAAAGAAAACCCGGTGCCCCTGTTTCCGGTGCGGCAATTGGGAAAAGAAGACAGCGGCTGAAATGGGCAAACACCTCCAGAAGAGTGGTTTTACACCCGATTATACGGTGTGGACATTTCATGGTGAGTCTGCCCAACATGACCGAGATGAGGTGGATGGTCGTCGCACCGACGAGCATGGTACCGGGATGGAAAACATGGTGCAATACTATGATGATGCTTGGGATTCGGACGAGGAGATGGAGGAATCTGCAAAGGCCTTCAATGAAATGTTGGAGTCTTCAAAACGTCCGCTCCACAAGAACACTGAGCTTTGTAAGTTGGATGCCATCTCACAAGTAATGGCTCTGAAGGCTCAGTTCAACTTGGGCAGAGAATGCTATGACGCAATTATGACAGTATTTGGACGCTTTCTACCCAAAGGCCATGTAATGCCTGCAAACCTGTACTAGTCGGACAAAATCCTCCGTGCACTGAAGATGCCCTATGAGAAGATACATGCCTGTGAGAAAGGATGTGCCTTATTTAGGCTTGACTATGCGGACTTGAACTATTGTCCCATTTGCAAGTCTTCCAGGTATATTGTGGTAGACAAGGTATGGGTGAGAAGGCACAGACCAAAATCCCCGTTAGTGTTCTTCGGTATATGCCAATCGTACCAAGACTTCAACGTCTTTTCATGGTCGAAGAGACGGCCAGACAGATGACATGGCACAAAACAGGCAAAAGAACCGAACTAGATGCAGATGGGAATCTGATGATGGTACACACATCGGATGGTGTTGCGTGGAAAAAGTTTGATGAATTACATGCTGACAAAGTGGCAGATCCGAGGCATCCTCGAGTCGGCATCAACACGGATGGGTTCAGTGTGTTTGGTATGACGGCAGCCCAATACGGTTGTTGGCCCGTATTTGTCTTTCCACTCAATCCCCCCCCAGACAGATTATGCAAAGAAAGAACATTTTCCTGACATTGATAATTCCAGGACCCAACTATCCGGGGAAAAATATGAATGTGTACATGCAGCCGCTTAAGGACGAATTGCAAGAAGCCTGGGATAATGGGTTCAAGACATACGATGCCTTTAGCAAACAGAACTTCATAATGCGTGTCTGGTACATGTACTCGACGCATGACTTGCCGGCGTATGCGCTATTCGTTGGCTGGTGTGTGCATGGAAGGTTCCCGTGCCCCACATGCAAGGGAGCTCTTGAGTTTCGTTGGCTTCAGGCCGGTCGCAAGTTTTCTTGCTTCGACATGCATAGACAGTTCCTGGATCCTCGCCATAAGTTCAGGAAAGACAAGAAGAACTTCATCAGGGGTAGAGTTGTCAAAAACTCTGCACCACCTACATTGACAGGCCAACAGACCCTGGATCAGTTAAACGCTCTCGAGCCAGATCCACAACGTCCAGGGTACTTCAAGGGGTATAATACTAAGCACGCGTGGACTCACAAAACATGCTTATGGGATCTTCCTTACTTCAAAGACCTCCTTTGCCTACACAACATCGACGTGATGCACACTGAGAAGAATATCGCCGAGGCACTTTTTGGTGCATTGTTCGGCATAGATGGGAAGTCAAAGGATAATACTAAGGCTAGAGTCGATCTGGAGGCGCTATGTGATAGGCCGTTACAAAACATGAAAGAACCGAAAGGAAAGCAGAACTGGACGAAGCCAAAGGCATGGTTCAATCTTGGAAGGCCAGCTATGAGGGAAATTCTCTTGTGGGTGCAACAACAGTTGATGTTCCCCGATGGGTATGCAGCGAATCTAAAGAGGGGAGCGAATCTTGACAAACTGAAGATATTTGGTCTCAAGAGTCATGATTGGCACATATGGATTGAGCGGGTAATGCCGGTGATGTTGCGTGGCTTCATCCCTGAGGATGAATGGCTAGTACTGGTAGAACTCAGCTATTTCTTCCGTGTTCTTTGTGAGAAAGAACTATCGCCTGGTGTGCTAGAAGAAATGGAAGAGTTGGCGCCAGAGTTGATCTGCAAGTTAGAGAAGATCTTTCCACCGGGCTTCTTTAATCCAATGCAGCATTTGATTTTGCATCTCCCGACCGAGGCAAGATTGGGGGGGGGGCGTGCAAAATCGTTGGTGCTACCCAACTGAGAGGATGCAGAAGACGCTTCGAGAAAAATGTAAAAATAAACGTAGAATTGAAGCATCGATGGCTGAGGCATTCATCACAGAGGAGGCGGCAAACTTCGTAACAGCGCACTATGAAGCCAAAAATCGTCATTTGCATAATCCGAAGCCTCGGTACAATGCTGACGAGCCTAAAAAGGGTGGATCCAACCTCAGCCTATTCAAAGGGAATCTCACACCAGCTAGTGTTTCACATCCAGTATCCTTGGATAACGAAGAATGGCGGACCATTTCATTGTATATCTTCAACAACCTGATAGAAGTGCGGCCGTACATCGAGTAAGTTCTCGGTACATTGTTTCGCAACTTCTATTTCCTTTGAACTGCTCTTATTCCTGGATATGTCATACAGTCGATACGTCGCCATATTCTCGTATGGAGCGGAGATCCAAAAGGATTCCGTCGAAGAGTATGAGCTTCTCGCAAAGCAAGGAGGCGGCTATCCCGGTTTCATCTCTTGGTTCAAACAAACGGTAATTTCTATTAGACAATTTCATTTCATTCGCTAATTTGTGCATAATGCAACAATCCTTTCATATTAAACTTGTAGGCTAATTCAGAGTCTATGGACGCCGAATTGAGACAAGTCGCTAATGGTTTTGACTATAAGGTCCGTTCATTTGACAAGTATGACATCAACGGGTATCGCTTTCGTACCTATGGCAAAGAGCTATCTATGGCCGACCGAAAGTCTACAAATTGTTGTGTATCTGCTATCGGTGAAGGAGGTACCGAGTATTATGGGAGAGTTGAAGCAATTTATGAACTTTTGTTCTATGGTGAAAACCCACCGAATGTCGTGGTCCTCAAATGTTATTGGTTTCAGCCGAAGGAGACTAGAAGGAATCATGAACATATAGGGCTAGTTGAAATCAACCAAAGCACCCATTTAGATGTTCCTGATGTCTATATTACGGCTCAACAGGCGACCCAAGTATTCTATCTACCGTGGGCCTGCCAAACTAATCCAAATCTGAAAGGTTGGGATGTCGTTTATGAAGTGCCGCCACGTGCTAGACTTTCTCCCCCAAAGGAAGAGGATTATGAACCTCACATTAACCCAGACACATATGAAGGAGAATTCTTCCAAGAGACACGTCTTTCCAAAAAGCGTTTCAAGAACCGCTATACTTCACCCCAAAACATTGAAGTAGACAGCGACAATGAATCCGACATCACCCCAGAGGAGGAACAAGAAGAGCCGGAACAAGAAGAGGTTACTGCTGCGGATGACCTGTCAATGCTTGACCGATTACGTCAAGGTGGCCTTGCACATGTTGATGCCAATGAACCCTATGAGCCCATCATTGATTATAGTGATGATGATGATTATGCATTTATTGATGATACTGATCGAGATTATTAGTAATGTCAGGTATTCAATTTTTTTATGTTGTACTTGATGATGATACACTTAAGTGATAGACATATTATTATTCATGTCGGTACTTCTTTTATGTTGTACTAATTTCGTTTATTCTTTGTCATGGCAGGTGTTGAAAGATGGTGGGCGCTGGTCGGGAGCGCGCTGAGGCCCCTTCTTCGTCGGCGCGTGGTGCGAGGTCTTCCATTCCACACGCACCTCTCCACCGAGCGTTGCTGGATAGTATGGCGACACCGCCGGGCCCTTCTTCGACCGCGGTGCCCAGCAGGGGACGAGGTAAGAAGAAGAGAGGAGGTGGAGCACGTGGTCACGGGAGAGGAGGTAGGGTCACTCTTACGTCGCCTTCCTCACCATCGTCCCCAGCTGTTTCACCCAAGCACGTGACTGCTAGGGTGGACTCGTCTGAGGAGGAGGCTGCACGGACTCCGGTCCACGAGCCTCCGGTCCACGGGTCTTCGGCCCATGAGCCTCGGGTCGACGGGCCTTCGGCCCACGAGACTTGGGCCCACGAGACCCCGGAGGAGCACACGTCTAGATGGGGTACCTGGTCTGGTCAGCCTGAGGAGCCGAGTGGCCACACTGATGATGGCGGGGAGCCGAGTGGCCATGCTGATGATGGCGGGGAGCCGACTGATGAGGAGAGGGAGGAGGGGGGCAACGTCTACCAGCGTGGTGCTACACGGCTCCCGTCCGTGCCGGCGACCCGCGAGCAGAGGTGGTTGATTTTCCCTGATGGGGAGAGGTAAGTGCATTTAATCTTTTTGTACCTTCTGCATTCACGTTTCTTCAAATAACTGATGTGTTGGCCTTGTCATGCTGCAGGGGTGGGACCACCATGAAAGTGTCCGCCGGCCCAACTCCGTCCTTGGAGTTCTGATTCGGCAAAACTTCCCGGGGTTTGTCATGTTGCCTGATGAGGGTCGGCTTCCAGAGGTTGGATTGACTTGGGAGCACTACTTGGCTGCCCCGGCCCCGCGGGTGAGATTATCGACGGTGTCTTGTGCAAGACGAGGGCAGACATCGTGATCAGAAAGTTCTGGGTAATTGCTCCTTTACACAATTAGAAATCTTCAACTAGCTAGTTATTAATTGTACTAATCAATATTGTCTCATTTGATTGTAGACATTCTACAGGTGTGAGGAGGGATACGAGGAGGAGGCGGATCATGTTATCCACAAGGAGTGCAAGTGCCTACTTCAGAACTTAGGGCATGAGGTTCGGGTGCAGGCTGTTCGAGACTACTACGCCGGGCGTGGTATCAAGAAGCCCAAGCAGGAGTGTCGTGATAAGTTCTTGAGTAAGGAGAAGTACATGAAGGTAATTCTTAAGGCCTTGTACTTACTTCCTTCATTTAGTAATTCATAGCTGTAGCGCTCAAGTTTCTATTTGCTAACTTAGGCCCCTCCGAGATGGTGTGTGGATCAGATGGATTGTTGGGAGGTGTTGGTCAATGCGTGGTGCTCAAAAGAATGGCTGGCCACCCACAAAGAGGCCAAGGACAAACGTGCCCAAATGGAAGGTGTGCCACACCACCAAGGCAGCTCCAATTTATTTCAGTACGGGCGGAACTGGGTATGTGGTTTGCTTCATGATTCATGCAATTCATTCATCATGCTAGCTTTAGCCCTTTAATTACTAATTTACTTTGTTTCTCTCTTTCAGGCACGCTACAATAAGGCGGATAAGGTGCCAGAGGTGTACGACCTGTATGCCATGGCCCACACTGGCCCTTACAAGAAAGTCAAGGCATTCTCTACGTCTGACCTCGATGATCCAAAGAACTTCACCAACATCTCCGCCCACGACAAGCTCATGCAATATAGAGATCAGGGGAAGGCGAGGAAAGGGGAGGACTTTAACCCGAGCCAGGGTCCCATTGATACAGAGCTGCTGATGATATCTGGTGGCAGGAGATCCCATGGCTCCATATCCATGGGAGATGGACTTATCCGTTGTCCTAGCACTCCCCCGGAGATCAAGGCGCGCCAGTCGAGCTCCGCTCCTGAGATAAGGCCTCGTGAACGGCCAGTCCAACTCGCCTTCAAGGTTAGTTATATGTACTCAGCTATCTTTCTCCATTACATTGTGTGCGCTTCCATCAACGATTACAAATGGTCATGTGAGTGGTGTTGCAGGCTGCTATACAGAGTGAGAGAGATAGAACGGAGAAACTTCTGGCGGAGGCGGCGGAGAGGCAGCGGGAGTTGGAGGAGAAGACGACAAAGATGTTGGAGCAGGAGAGGGCACGGAATGACATGCAGGCAAGGGCCATGTACGAGCTCCTTGTGGTAAGTTTCTTCTGCAGATTACTTGCTAGTCTTAACATTTGAGTCTCATTACTAACTAGTATGACTCCATTGTGAAAACCAAATGTGCAGTCTGTGTGCGAGAAGTCCGGTCAGACCGCTCCGCTGATGCCAGTGATTGCTCCTAGGAGCACGGTGAGTTTAATTTGAATGGACATTACTTGCTAGTCTTAACATTTGAGTGTCATAATGCTAACGAGACATTGAAAATGATCTTTGGTGCAGCTTAACTCCAGAAACGCATCGCACGATCCTTCTCCAGCTACCGGCGTGAGCCAGCCCGCTCCTTCTCCAGCTACCGGCGCGAGCCAGCCCGCTCCTACACCTCCGTGATCACGGTAAGTTTCTCTAGTGTTTTGCTTAACAAATGCATAAAGAGCTAGACTTAGCTTTATTTCCTCCAATATGCTTACCATAATGACCTAGAGTTAGCTTCTTTTCCTCCAAAATGACTTAATAAGCTTACTGACCTCATAAACCATCCATTCTACCTAAGTTAGCTCTAACATGACTCATTTTACCTTAGTTAGCTTACAAGTGATCCAATTTATCCAAGTTAGCTCTAAAATGACCCATTTTACGTAGATTAGCTCCTAAATGATCCATTTTACCTACGTTAGCTTTAAAATGACCCATTTCACCTAGGTTAGCTCCAAAATGACCCATTTCACCTAAGTTAGCTCAAAAACGATCCATTTTACCTTAGTTAGCTAAAAAACATGGCATTTCACCTTAGTTAGCTCATAAACGACCCATTTCAACTAAGTTAGCTCCAAAATGATCAATTTCACCTAGGTTAGCTCATAAACGACCCATTTCACCTAGGTTACCTCATAAACGACCCATTTGACCTAGGTTAGCTCATAAATGACTCATTTCACCTAGGTTAGCTCATAAACAACCTATTTCACCTACTTTAGCTCATAAACGACCCATTTCACCTAGGTCTGCTCATAAACGACTCATTTCACCTAACTTAGCTCATAAACGACCCATTTCACCTAGGTTTGCTCATAAACGACTCATTTCACCTAGGTTTGCTCATAAACGACCCATTTCACCTAGGTTTTCTCATAAACGACCCATTTCACCTAACTTAGCTCCAAAATGATCCATTTCACCTAGGATAGCTCATAAACTACCCATTTCACCTAGGTTAGCTCATAAACGATACATTTCACCTAACTTAGCTAATATATGGCATATACTTCTTCTTCTAGTCTTCTTCTTCTATTCTTTTTCTTCTAGTCTAATTCTTCTTCTAGTCTTCTTTTTCTAACTTTCTTATTTGTCATTTTGCAGGTTTCATTCACTTCACGGAAGCCATCTTCCTATGATGGATTGCTTGCTTTTTCCTGTTTTTTCCTTTGATGCACTTCTTGTATTCTGCTCGCTTGCTATGATGAAACTTTGCATATTGTAATATGTATGGATCGATGGAACTATGTGCAACCTACTATTTATGTATGGATGGATATATATGTGCTGGATATTTATTATGTTGGATATATATGTGCTGGATATTTATGTGATGGATATATATGTGCTGTGAAATATTTGTTGTGATAATTATTGGATATAAGAAAAACAGAACAAAAAAGAGGCAGTGCAGGCTCTTTGCCGTCCGTGGCAGACGGCAAAGACCCCTTTGCCGTCGGTGGAAGACGACAAAGGGGGCACGTGGCGCCCACCTGTGCTTCCTGGGGATGGACCATTTGGCCAATTTGCCTACCGTGGCGGACGGCAAAGCCAAGCTGATGGCAAAGACTTTGCCTTTGCCGTCTGCTGGGCGGACGGCAAAAAAGAGCGGGCGCTGATGTATAGCTGACGTCGTCTGGCGGACGGCAAAGAGGCGCTCAAATTTGCCGTCCGCTGGCGGACGGCAATGGCCGCCGTGTAACGCCCTCGATGCGGCTATAGCTCCCACGTGTCGAGGCACGACTTAGAGACATAACCGCATTGAAAGCAATGTCGCAAGTTAGGCAATCATCACAACATCCCATGTAATATATAGAATAAAAGGGGAGATACATAGTTGGCTTACACTCGCCACGTCACATCAGAGTACATAAATAACATCCATCATACAAACACTCATGGCCCGACTACGGCGCCAAAATGGAAGAAAACCCAACATGCGACAAGGCCCCGAATCAAACCCCAACGAGACACCACTACTGATCATCAGGAAAAGACACATAGTATCGCTGAGAGTCCTCGTCGAACTCCCACTTGAGCTCGTACTCGTCACCTGGAGCGGAATCACCTGGACCTGCATCTGGAGTTATAGTATCTGTGAGCCACAGGGACTCAGCAATCCCGCACCCTCGCGATCAAGACTATTTAAGCTTATAGGAATGGGTAAGGCAAATATAAGTGTTGCTGCAGCAAGCGACTAGCATATATGGTGGCTAACTTATTCGCAAAGGAGAGCGAGAAGAGGAGGCAAAGCGCGAGCGAGAAGCTAGAGGAACAACCTGCGCAAGCATAACTCCAACACCGTGTCCGCTTCCCGGACTCCGCCGAGAAGAGGCCATCACGGCGACACACTCAGTTGATTCGTTTTTATTTAATTAAGGTTCAAGTTATCTACAACCGGACATTAACAAATTCCCATCCGCCCATAACTGTGGGCACGGCTTTCGAAAGTTCAATCCCTGCAGGGGAGTCCCAACTTAGCCCATGACAAGCTCTCACAGTTAACGAAGGAATAGACCTCCACCCAAGACACTCCGATCAGACTCGGTATCCCGGTACAACAAGACATTCCGACCAGGTTAAAACAAGACCAGCAACACCGCCCGAATGTGCCGACAAATCCCGATAGGAGCTGCACATATCTCTTTCTCAGGGCACACTCAGATTGTCTTAGGTACGGGTAGGCCAGCCCAGAGTTGCCCCTGGTGGCCACCGGCAGCTGACAGGTGGACCAACACTCAGAGGAGCACTGGCCCGGGGGGGGGGTAAAATAAGATGACCCTTGAGTCTGCAGAACCCAAGGAAAAGAAAAGGCTAGGTGGCAAATGGTAAAACCAAGGTTGGGCATTGCTGGACAAGCTTTAATCAAGGCGAAATCTCAAGGGGTTCCCATTATAACCCAACCGCGTAAGAAACGCAAAATCCGGGAACATAACACCGATATGACGGAAACTAGGGCGGCAAGAGTGGAACAAAACACTAGGCGAGAGGCCGAGCCTTCCACCCTTTACCAAGTATATAGATGCATTAAGATAACATAGCAATATAATGATATCCCAACAAGTAAATAAATGTTCCAACAAGGAACGGCTCCAATCTTCACCTGCAACTAGCAACGCTATAAGAGGGGCTGAGCGAAGCGGTAACATAGCCAATCAACGGTTTGCTAGGACAAGGTGGGTTAGAGGTTTGACATGGCAATTGGGAGGATGACAAGCAAAAGGTAGGCATCGTAGCATTGGCATAGCAAGAGCGAGCAAACTAGCATAGCAAAGATAGTAGTGATTTCGAGGGTATGATCATCTTGCCTGCACAGTTGTCAGAGTTGACTGGATCCTCACAAGCAAACTCAACGGGCTCCTCGGTAGCGAACTCGTCTCCCGGCTCTACCCAACAAGACAAACAAGCAACAAGGATACAATCAACCACGTGCAAGACCAAGCAATATGATGAAATGATGATATGCTATGCGGTATGCGATGCGGGATGCAAAATGCAAGATATGACAGGAAATGCATGAGCCTGGCCCCAACTTGGAAAACCAAGTGTGCCACTGGATAGAGGGGATGAAATCGCTTGAAAACGATATAAAGATCATTGGAATCGGAGTTACGGTTTGGAAATGGCAAGCGTTTTAAGATATGACACCGGTCTGCAATTTACAGCAAGTAGGCATCTAAATGCAATGCAACGAACATGCTACAGCCACCAAACATGACAAAAAAATACATGGCAGGTATGCACACAAGATGTTTAACAAAAGACTAGCACTGAGCCTCAGCCAATTCATCCATTAAGAGGTTCAAACAAGCATGGAAAAAACGCAAATGCAAAACAGATTCCAGACTTAGTGAAATTAACACTTGTCTGACATTTCAGATCACGAAGCCCTCTTCGGAGCAGCAAAACAACATGATACATGACCTGATTAAGACAAGTAAGAACATGTCATGGAGCTACTCAACAAGCTTAACAAAAGTCCCAAAGTGACCTGGGGCCAAAAGGGATCACAAAATATACTAACGGGCACACGAACATAGCAAAAACACAATCAGTTTCCAGACTTAGTGAAAACTGAGACATGCTGAAATATAACTCACGAAGGCATGTAAACGAGCTCGATGCACTCACTACGGTGCAAGTCATGGCAAGGCAAGCACACATCCATTAAGAAGGAACAAAATGCTAGCTAGAAATGGCAAGAACAATGGCATGGCATGCACGGATCAACTACAACAACGCCGGCAAAATCGCAAACGAGTTGACGATCTGCCCAGAATCACCACGAAGCAAAAGTAGAGCTCGATTGACTGAAGCTATGGTGCTCCATAGTTGCAAGTAAAGACATGGATGGATAGAGCATAACATGATTAACAAAAATCCTTAACTGATCATCCTCAAAAGAGGCACGGATCACTAGGAAACAAGCTGAACATATGGCATCATGAACTAAAATATCCCAGACTTAGTGAAAACAACTAAGTCCCTGAAAACAGATTTATCGGGTGCCTCACTTTGCAAGCTTGCACAAGTCACCACACACATCCTAAAAATGCATGGGTTGCACCTCTGGAAAGAAGACAAAATGCTTAACAAAACATATGAAGGACTCACAGGCATAGCATGCACACAATAAACATGGCAAAAATGACAAAAGTCTAAGATGAACTAGCAGATCTGACAATTAACTCACGAAGCCTCCTTCTAACAGCATTTTGGGCATCAATATGAGCTCAAATGAAAATGATGCAATGGAATGAAATTATGTACTCGTCGAGGCGAACATTTTGATATACTATATGTCCAAAACGGAGCTACGGATGCGGAGATACGGCCGGTCAAAGTAGGCGTAAAAACTTAACGGAGAGAGGCAAAAGTCAACCCTAGGGTTTACTGTAGCACAGATCTGGATCGCGCGCGCGACACTGTTCACTGGCGGCACGGAAGCCGAGGACGGCCGGCGACGTCGAGGAAGCACCGGCGGGGGAAGGCCGCCGGACGGCGAGGGCGAGGCGGGGCCAAGGCGGCGGAGGCAGGCGCGGGCGGCGGGCGCCGCGGCAGCCGGCGAGGGCGGCGGCGTCGCCGGGCGGCGAGAGGAGGCGCGGGCGGCGGGCGGCCGGACTGCGACGAGGTGGCGGCGGAGCGGCGAGCTCCTGGCGCCGGCGCCGGGGAAGAGGAGGTTGGGCGCGGGCGGCGGAGGAGCCGGTGGAGGCGGGCGGCGGCGTGGGCCTCGGGGGCCGGCCACGGGCCTCCCGGGCCTGGCGGCGGGGATGTGGGCGCACGTCCACGTGGCGGCGGCGGATTGGCTGGAGGCGGCGGGGCGGACACGTCCGGCCCGAATCGGACGTGTCCGTCGGTGGGTGGAGCGGCGGATCTGGAAAATTAGGGTTTCGAGGGGGAAGATGATCCGAAAACCGGGGGGGGGGGGCTATTTATGGGCATAAGTGGAGCTAGGAGAGTCCAAATGGGGTGCGGTTTTCGGCCACGTGATCGTGATCAAACGCTCTAGGACATGGAGCAGAGTTTGGTGGGTTTTGGGCCAAAATAGAGGGGTGTTGGGCTGCAACACACACGAGGCCTTTTCGGTCCCTCGGTTAACCGTTGGAGTATCAAACGAAGTCCAAATGATACGAAACTTGACAGGCGGTCTACTGGTAGTAAACCATGGCCGCATGACAAGTCTCGGTCCAATCCGGAAACGTTTAATCCCCACACACGAAAGAAAGCTAGAAATGACCACCGGAGGAGAACGAAGCGCCGGAATGCAAAACGGACAACGGGGAAAATGCTCGAATGCATGAGATGAACATGTATGCAAATGCAATGCACATGATGACATGATATGAGATGCATGACAACGAAAACAACACACGGAGACAAAGACCCGAACCCGAGAAATAAATATAACTTAGTGCCGGAAATGGCAAGAGTTGGAGTACAAATAGGGAAAGTTACATCCGGGGTGTTACAACACTCCACCACTATGAAAAGATCTCGTCCCGAGATCTAGGACTGAAAGAACTTTGGGTACTCAGAACGGAGGTGATCCTCGCGTTCCCAGGTAGCTTCACGGTGGGAATGGTGTGACCACTTGACTTTGAGAAATTTGATTGACTTGTTGCGAGTCTTGCGTTCAGTCTCTTCAAGAATAGCAACTGGGTGCTCACGATAAGAGAGATCTTCTTGGAGCTCAATGTCCTCGAAGTTGACGGTGCAGTCAGGAGTCTTGAAGCACTTTCGAAGCTGAGAGACGTGGAACACATCATGAACATTTGCAAAGTTTGAAGGAAGCTCGAGTTGATAGGCGAGGTCGCCTCTCTTGCTGACAATCTTGAAAGGTCCCACGTATCTAGGGGCAAGCTTCCCTTTGATACCGAAGTGACGAGTACCTTTCATAGGAGAGACACGGAGGTAAACATGATCCCCGATCTCAAAAGCCAAATCACGGTGCTTACTATCATAGTAGCTCTTCTGGCGGGATTGGGCTGCTTTGAGGATATCATGAATGACTTTGCACATTTCTTCTGCTTCTGTGATTAAGTCATTATCCAAAGGCTGATGTTCACCGGTTTCAGACCAGTTGAGAGGGGTAGGTCACTTCCTGCCATACAGAATTTCAAAAGGGGCCTTGCCCGAACTTGCTTGAAAACTGTTGTTATAGGAGAATTCAGCATAAGGAAGACAATCCTCCCATTTCATGCCGAAGGAGATCACACAAGCCTTGAGCATATCTTCAAGAATCTGGTTGACACGCTCGACTTGACCGCTAGTTTGAGGATGGAAAGCTGTGCTGAAGCGGATGTTAGTGCCCATGGCCTTCTGAAAAGAATCCCAAAACTTCGAGGTGAAGATGCTGCCACGGTCTGAAGAGATCACTTGAGGAATACCATGCAGAGAGACAATGCCAGAGGTATAGAGTTCCGCCAATTGAGCTGCAGTGATCGACTCTTTGATAGGCAGAAAGTGAGCCACTTTGGTGAGTTTGTCGATGACAACGGATATAGCATCATTGCCACGCTTGGACTTTGGAAACCCAGTCACGAAGTCCATTTCAATGTGGTCAAACTTCCATTCTGGAATGGCAAGAGGTTGGAGGAGACCAGCTGGCCTTTGGTGTTCTGCCTTCACTCTTCTGCAGACATCACATTCATTCACGAATTGAGCGATCTCGCGCTTCATTCGAGTCCACCAATAAGCTTGCTTGAGGTCCTGATACATCTTCGTGCTCCCAGGGTGGATGGGGAGGAGAGAATTGTGAGCCTCATTCATGATCACTTGACGGAGGTCACCTTTGGGCACAACAATACGATCCTCGAAGAAGAGAGTGTCCTTGTCATCAAGGTGGTAGCACTTGTACTTGGACTGACTCTTGGCAATCCCAATCTTCACCTTTTTCACCATAGCATCAAGAAGCTGGGCTTGGCGAATCTGGTCTTCTAAGGTAGGAGAGACTTGAAGGTTGGCAAGGAAACCTTGAGGAACAACTTGTAGATTAAGTTTGCGGAAAGCTTCACAAAGCTCGGGTTGATAAGGCTTGAGAATCAGACTGTTGCAATAGGCCTTTCTGCTCAAAGCGTCAGCAATCACATTGGCCTTGCCTGGAGTGTACTCAATACTCAGATTATACTCTTGAATCATTTCGACCCAACGAGTTTGCCTGAGGTTGAGATTAGGCTGAGTGAAGATGTACTTGAGACTCTCGTGATCAGTGAAAATGTCCACTTTTCTTCCCAACAGAAGATGTCTCCAAGTCAAAAGAGCATGCACAACTGCCGCCAACTCGAGATCATGAGTGGGGTAGTTCTTCTCATTAGGCTTCAACTGGCGAGATGTATAAGCAACAACTTTCTTCTCTTGCATCAATACTACGCCAAGACCTTGGAGAGAGGCATCACAAAAGACCTCGTACAGCTTGGATTCATCAGGCGGAGTCAGAACTGGAGCAGTGATCAACTTCTCTTTCAAAGTGTTGAAAGCAATATCACACTCCGGAGACCACACATACTTGACGTGCTTCTGAAGAAGATTAGAGAGAGGCTTCGCGATCTTAGAAAAGTTTTCAACGAATCTTCGGCAATAGCTTGCGAGACCGAGAAAACTGCGAAGTTGCTTCACGTTCTGAGGAGGTTCCCAATTCACAATTGCGGACACCTTCTCGGGATTCACGGAAATGCCCTTGACAGAGATGATATGACCAAGATAAAGAACCTCATCGAGCCAAAATTCACACTTGGAGAACTTGGCGTAGAACTGATGTTCCCTGAGTTTATCAAGAACCAATCGCAAGTGCTTGGCATGATCTTCCTTGTTCTTGGAGAAAACCAGAATGTCATCGAGATAGACCAAAACGAAGTCATTGGTGTAGGCGTTGAAGATGAAGTTCATCATGCGAGAGAATGTCGGAGGAGCGTTGGCGAGGCCAAAAGACATGACAGTGTATTCATATGAACCAAAGCTTGTTCTGAATGCTGTCTTGGGAATATCTTCTTCACGAATGCGAATCTGGTGATAACCCATACGGAGATCAAGCTTGGAGAATACTTGGGCACCTTTGAGTTGTTCGAACAGCTCATTGATGTTGGGAAGTGGGTATTTGTTCTTGATGGTCTTCTTGTTCACCGGACGGTAATCAACACAAAGTCGGTCCGTTCCATCCTTCTTCTTCACAAAAAGAACACCACAACCCCACAGAGAAGAACTAGGCCGGATGAGACCCATTCTTTCTTGCTCATCGAGTTGCTTCTTCAGCTCCTTCAACTCTTCAGGTCCGAGCTTGTAGGGACGTTTGCACACAGGTTCCGTGCCAGGCTCAAGATCAATAACAAATTCAACTGGCCGGTGCGGAGGCATTCCTGGGAGCTCTTCTGGAAAGACGTCTTGATATTCGCAAATGACTGGAATTTGAGAGATGGCATCCAATTCACCCTTCTCATTGAGAGAAAACAGACGGATAGTATTATCCCGAGCGGCAAAGACAATTACATCCTCAGACAAATGAGTCAATTGAATCTGCCTGGTTGCACAATCAAGCTGAGCCTTGTGCTTAGGAAGCCAATCCATCCCGAGAATAAGATCAATATCCGAGTCACCGAGAACCGTTGGAGAAGATAGAAACTTGTAGTCACCCAAAGTGATAGAAACATCCGGAGCAATGGAGTTAGCATGCATGCGCTTACCGGGAGAGACAACTGCTAAAGGACTAGGCAAAATTTGCAAAGGCAAACCATGCTTAGATGAAAACGGTCTCGAGATGAAACAATGCGATGCACCCGTGTCAAAAAGAACTTTAGCTGGAATATCATTAACAGGAAGGTTACCCATGATCACATCTGACGAGTCCTCTGCCTGAGCTGCATTCATCAGATTCACCTTGGCATGCTTGGGGTTATGCTTGCCAACACTGTACTTGCCGATCTCACAGGAGGAGGAGGAGGAGGAAGACGCCTCTGGTTGAAACACTTGTTGGCATAGTGACCCTTTTGTTGGCACTTGTTGCACGTGACCTCTGAAAGCGGACGGTGATACGGAGCACTCGATCTTGGAGCTTGAGACGAAGTCTTGTTCTGAAAGCCAGGGTTGGGTGGGTGGGAAGAACCACTGCCACCTTTGCTCTTCGGCTGATACGGCTGACGGAACGGAGGAGGAGGAAGCCAAAACTTCTGCTGCTTGGCCACTTGAGTAGAGGAAGAAGGAGTAACATCTCTGACTCGCTTCCTGGAAGCATCACACCTCAACTGAGCAGCCTCTTGCTTCAGTGCCATGTTGTAGAACTCATCGTACCTCAAGGGCTCAAAGAGAACAAGAGCGAGCTGAATATCTTCTCTGAGACCACCCCTGAACTGATATATCATGCTCTTCTCATCAGGCACGTCCTGCTTGGCAAAGCGGGCAAGCTTCTGGAACAACTTGTTGTAGTCATAGACATACAAAGAACCTTGCTTCAGATTGCGGAATTCCTCACGCTTGCTTTCAACCACACTCTGCGGAATATGATGAGCTCGGAAATCTCGACGGAAATCATCCCAAGTGATAACACGTCCACCTCTGGAATCCTTGTACTACTGGAACCATTCTGCAGCTTGATCTTTGAGTTGGAAGGAAGCGAACTTCACAAAGTCCTCAGGCCTAACGTTGCTGCACCCGAAATGCTTACACAGATCCACAAGCCAATCGTCAGCATCAGTTGCCTCAACACAATTACTGAAAGTCTTTGGCCCGTTAGCAAGGAACTGGTTGAGTGTAGCAAAGTGACTCTGATTGCTGCCTTGATTCCCTTGACTGCCTTGATTGCGCTCTTGAAGAATTTGCATGATCAGCTGAGTGTTTGCATTGGTTGCGGCCATCACAGCTTGCCATGCCTCTGGAGGAGGTGGAGGCGGTGGCGGATCTTGATTCTGGTTCTGACTGGTGCTCTTAGCGGGAGCCATCCTGAAGAGGTTGACCACTGTTAGCACATTGATAGATAAATATTGAAGCTGAATCCAACGGAATGAAAATTGCAACATATAGTCTTCACATCCAAACAAAATGAACGAATGCATTCCTCTTCAAATGGTCACATATCCATAAATTGAGAAGCCACGTAGAATTAAGGTAGAGAAATAAATCAACAAGGTACGGATCAAGAATGAATAATCGGTAAGAAATCCCAATCTCAAACCAATATCCGTGGAAGAAGAACTAGAGCTACTAGAATTCCCACCTATGAAACTCCCGAACCTTTCCGGTTATGCAATCAGGTGTTGGGGATACAGGGGAAGCATAATATCTCACCCAAACTAGCAAATCCTACATCCAGCTGTATCCATCCTTCAACACATAACCAAGAAAACTTCGGAAACCATCTACCTCAACCTTCGAAAAGCATCCGTTATACAAGTTATGGCGATACTCCCGAACTCCCGCCCCAGTACTGGGTGGCGTCGAGGTTATCTCACCAACAAACTGCATAAAAGAGATTTTCGATGTCGGCGAACATATCTCAAGTATTCCAGAATTGCAATGATAAAATTATGATGACAACAGCTCAGAGCTCAACTCCCCGGGACACTTCCACTAAACCCCTGACAGGAGGCACCAAGACAATGTTCTCATCATAAGCCATCGGAACGATTCCAAGATACTCGCGTGATCCTAAAATTTTTTTTAGTGAAATTTGAGAAGAGAAGAGTCAAAACTCTACATCAGGATGCCTTACCAGAGCGATGAGGAGACTGGGAAGTAAAAAGAATTCCTAAGCTCTCCGATATATAATTCCTAAAGACTCAAAACATTTTTCTAGACACAACTCGGCTGCTAAGACGATCAAGCTCTTCTACTCCTCAATTTTTTTTATTTTTTCCTTCAACAAATTGTTTTCTTCTTCAACTAAATTTAACCTCTCGACAATAGGGTCGGTTGGCATTTCCAATTCACATACATCCTACATAAATAAAATATATGTCACGTTGGTCAGCATAATTTTCATAAACAATAAATGAACCAATAGTTATAAAGATAATATATATACCACATCCGAATCATAGACAGGACGAGGGCCGACGGGGGCGGATACCAAAACCATCGCACTATATAAGATGCAATAATAAAAGTAAGAAAATAATACAAGTATCTATGTAAACATACAAGTAAGAATATTTTTCCTTTCAGAAAGAAGATAAGAACAAGAGGCTGACCATGGTGGTGCCGGCGATGAGCTCGGCGCGGGTGATCGACGGCGGTGAAGACGGGGACGGGGCGTGATGGACCGCTAAACCTAGACAAATATTATGGAAAATGGAGCTTGGAGGTCGAGCTTGGAGAGGAGAAAGCTTAAGTAGTGTGGCTCGGGCATTCCATCGAACACCTTGTGTGCATAGGAGGTGAGCTAGAACACCACCAAGCCCTCTCCCCCTCGGCCAGAGAAAAACAGAGCACTGGGGTGCTCTGCTCGCGAGCGAGGGGTATATATAGGCACCTCATTGGTCCCAGTTGGTGACTTGAGCCGGGACTAAAGGGGAGCCTTTGGTCCCGGTTCAAGCCACCAACCGGGACCAATGGTGGTGGGCCAGGAGCGAGGCCCATTGGTCCCGCTTCATCCCACCAATCGGGACCAAAAGGTCCAGATGAACCGGGACCAATGGCCCACGTGGCCCGGTCGGCCCCCTGGGCTCACGAACCGGGACCAATGCCCACATTAGTCCCGGTTCTGGACTGAACCAGGACTAATGGGCTGACCCGGCCTGGACCAAAGCCCTGTTTTCTACTAGTGTTGAGTGCTCGCCGGTCGCACACGACCTCATTTTGCCGAACGTGTGTGCAGGAGGGCATATCCCCGACGGTTTCTGGGTCATGTGGGAAGGACCCCCCTATCATCCACACTCACTTGGCGAGGGTTCCAGATGCCGTCGTGGAAAGGGGTTAAAACCGTTTGTTTAGGACCGACGCGCACCAGTGGAATATGCTCATGGTCAAAGATCTTGTCTTTATCGAATAGTAGTGAAGAATAGAAATTCATTTGACTTGCGGTCTAGAAGTGCTTGCGTCGAGGACGAGCAGGGTCATAGGGGTTGTTGAGGGAGTCCTGGATTAGGGGGTCTCCGGACAGCCGGACTATATCCTTTGGCCAGACTGTTGGACTATGAAGATACAAGATTGAAGACTTCGTCCCATGTCCAGATGGGACTTTTCTTGGCGTGGAAGGCAAGCTTGGAAATACGGATATGTAGATCTCCTCCCTTGTAACCGACTCTCTGTAACCCTAGCCCCCTCCGGTGTCTATATAAACCGGAGGGTTTAGTCCGTAGGACAACAACAATCATACCATTGGCTAGCTTCTAGGATTTAGCCTCTACGATCTCGTGGTAGATCAACTCTTGTAATACTCATATCATCCAGATCAATAAAGCAGGACGTAGGGTATTACCTCCATCAAGAGGGCCCGAACCTGGGTAAACATCGTGTCTGATGCCTCCTGTTACCATCTGCCTTAGACGCACAGTTCGGGACCCCCTACCCGAGATCTGCCGGTTTTGACACTGACATTGGTGCTTTCATTGAGAGTTACACTGTGACGTTACCGTAAGGCTTGATGGCCCCTTCGATCATCGGTAACGATGCGGTCCAGGGTGAGGTTTTCCTCCCCGGACAGATCTTCGTATTCGGCAGCTTTGCACTGCGGGCCAATTCGCTTGGCCATCTGGAGCAGATCGAGAGCTACGCCCCTGGCATCAGGCCAGGTTTGGAAACTTAAACTACACTACTGACATCCACGGAGACTTGATCTTCGATGGATTCGAGCCCATGTCAGGAGCGCCGCACAATCACGACGAGCATGACGTAAGTCTGTTGTCCGACAGTGTTCGGGAGATCGCATCTAAAACTACTCTGGCCCTCAATCCAGAGAAAATTGCGTCATCCGAGGACGAGTGGATAGACCCCGCCATGGAGGCCGCACTCTCAGTGGCGATAGAGCCGAATACTGACTTCACCCCTTGCGAGAGCCATGTCACCGAACAATTGGATTCGTCCCTGACCATATGCTCCGAACCGCTTGCATCTGTGCCTATCGAATCCAATTGGGCACCGACCATGGAGTTTACTTCCGCGGATATCTTTCAGCACTCGCCTTTTGGTGATGTGCTAAATTCATTAAGGTCTCTCTCCTTGTGAGGGGAACCTTGGCCGAACTATGTCCGGCTGGAATGGGATACAGACGATGACGAAATTCTCTCCCCACCCACCACCCACTTAGTAGCCACTGTCGACGATCTAACCAACATGCTCGATTTCGACTCTGAAGACATCGAGGGCATGGACGACGACGCAGGAGAGGAAAAGGAACCAGTACCCACAGGGCGCTGGACAACCACTCCACCACATGACATATACATGGTGGATACACCCGAAGAAAATAATGATGAAGAACGGCAGGATGCAGCGAAGAATAGCTCCCTCGAGAAGCAATCAGAGTGTCGGCGTAGGCGCCGCTCCAAATCCCGCCTCGGCAAAAACAGCGATAACGGCGCAAGAGAAAATAACACTCTAGTCGACTCGAGAGGAAACCACGACCACATCGACCCAGCGTAGAGCACGATGAAACTGCAAACGGTGAACATAGTACGGATCCGATGTACGAACACAGCGACGCCGAGGATAAACCTCATCAAACCCCCTCTGGGGAGGAAAACAGTCCGGATAAAGATGCACACATCATCCCGGAAACGCACTTGGAGCAAGAGAACCTCCGCAGAAGGCTTATTGCCATAGCGAGGAGTCTGAAGAAGCAGAAGCAAAGGCTTAAGGCCGCACAAAATACGCTCAACAGCAGGTGGAACAAAGTGATCGACAACGAAGAAAAGTATGGTGGAAGTTACCACACAAAGAGCTATCCAAAGCGCAAGCTGTTACCTGAATTCGACGATGAGGCCTTAGAGCCCACACATCCGAAAAATAAAACGGCCAACCGGCCGGATCAACCACCTTGTGACCGCGATAGAGCGGCTAACAAGGTCGCACATAACTCAACACACGATCTACGTGAGGACTTGCGCCACAAATCCAGTATGACCAGATCCATCTATGGATCTAGGAAGCGCGCTCCGGCACAAAATCAAAACCGAATACTACAACCGTACAAATGCCATGATACATCCAAATACAGGGGTGCCGCACACCCCCTATGTTTCACCGATGAGGTGCTGGACCACGAATTCCCAGAAGGATTCAAACCAGTGAACATAGAGGCGTATGACGGGACCATAGACCCTGGGGTTTGGATTGAGGACTTCATCCTCCATATCCATATGGCTCGCGGAGACGATCTCCATGCCATCAAGTACTTGCCCCTCAAACTTAAAGGACCAGCTCGGCACTGGCTGAAAAGCCTCCCTGAAAACTCAATTGGAAGTTGGGAGGAGCTCGAGGACGCTTTTCGGGCTAATTTTCATGGGACCTATGTCCGACCTCCGGATGCAGACGATTTAAGTCATATAATTCAACAGCCCGGAGAGTCAGCCCGAAAGCTTTGGAACATGTTCCTCACTAAGAAGAACCAAATCATCGACTATCCGGACGCCGAAGCCTTAGAAGCTTTCAAACACAGCGTCTGAGACGAATGGCTCGCCAGACACCTCGTCCAAGAAAAACCAAGAACAATGGCAGCCCTGACAAGCCTCATGACCCGCTTTTGCACGGGCGAAGATAGCTGGTTAGCCCGTAGTAGCACCAGCGACCCAAGCACATCCGAAGTCTGGGATGGCAATGGAAAACCACGACGCAGTAAAAGCAAGCATCGCAATAAAGAAGATAGGCCAGATAATACGGCGGTAAATGCCGAATTCAGGGGCTCTCGACCAGGTCAGCGGAAAAAGCCTTTCAAAGGCAGCAGAGATGGACCGTCTCCTAAACAAGGTTCTAGACAAACTATGTCAGATTCATGGCACCCCCGATAAACCTGCAAATCACACCCACAGAGAATGCTGGGTCTTCAGCAGGCTAGTAAGCTTAACGCCGAACACAAGGGGGGGGGGAGACACCAAGCGAAGACAAGGACGAACCTCGACAGCAAAGCACTGGAGGAAAGAAAAAATTCCTACTAGAGGTTAAAACAGTAAACATGATCCATGTGATGAAGAGGAGAAGCAAACATGCACTCTGGGACATACGCGCCGTAGAGCCCGTCACCCCCAAGTTCACCCCCTGGTTGGCCTGCCCGATCACTTTCGATCACAGCGATCACCCGACAAGCATCCGTCATAAAGGATTAGCTGCCTTGGTGTTATACCCAATAATAAACGGATACCATCTCACACGAGTCCTTATGGACGGCGGTACTGGTCTAAATCTGATATATCAGGATATAGTCCGCAAAATGGGGATAGACCCGACAAAAATCAGCCACAGTAATACTACCTTCAAGGGAGTAATACCAGGCCCAGAGGCTCACTGCACGGGCTCTCTATTACTAGAGGTTGTATTAGGTTCTCCCGACAACTTCCGAAGCGAAAAGTTAACTTTCTACATCGCTCCATTCCGAAGTGGCTATCAAGCACTACTCGGAAGAGCGGCTTTCGCTTGTTTTAATGCAGTACCGCATTACGCTTCTCTCAAGCTTAAGATGCCTGGTCCACGTGGCACCATCATAGTTAGTGGAAATATTGAGCGTTCTCTAGCACAGAAGAACGTGTGGCGGCTTTAACAGCCGAGCACTAGACGGCCTTACCAACCAGAATAAATAACAGGTCGTCAATACCACGGACACGGTTAGACGAATCCGGCGCATCACTTCATATATATGAGATTGGTTTGATGGTTAAACCCTCATAGATGGTACCAGGGGCTTCCCGCATGTAATCAGGGCTAGTTCAGCTCAACTTGACTTATCTTGAATTTTAATGGTTGAAAAATACCAATTTTCTAGCACGGCAACTTTCACCTAAGTTCTTCTCTTTTACAGATGACAATCGTGCTACACCCGTCCAAGACACGGCACAACGGAGACATAGGCGCAGACGTGCAGCAGGGACCCGCTCAAAGGTTTCTCTTCAGATTAAGACCCTGCGTAAACTTTTTTTACTGTCTCTTGTTGATTCACATCCTCCGGATACTCAATACAACCGAGAAGGATGCTGACGTTATTGGCATGTGGCCACGTCAGGATATTGCACGTACCTGGACACTCGGGGTTTATTATTAAGGGCATTGTTCATCCCGTCATATGCTATAAAGACCGAATACCTTAGGGAGTGTTCGGCGTCGCGAGTTTGGCCTTATATGCATCAGCTCCAAATCATGTCTTTGGTCAAATGTTGGGTTTGCCCGGCTCCCGTGTTTTGCTACCTTACGTTCCGCTCTATCGGCAAAGGCGGCACCGGGAGAACTACTGCGATTGTGCCCTGGTTCATCCGGATGAGCACCTCAGTAGAGAAAGCCAAAAACTGACTGTCATGATAGAGCACGAGACTGGTCAACCACTCGATGACTTAGCGGAATCTCCGGGATTCCTCCGCATTAACGAAGGGCCGTTTCCCGGTCATGTACGTACGTGCCCCGTACTCGGACGAGCGCAGAAGTACCATGGGCTATATAGTAGTCCCACCGTCAAACTCCTATGGCTAAGTCAAAGTGTTAAAGCAATATAGTCCGATTTCCTCGTTCGCTGTGCTACCACCTCCTTTATGGACCAAGACATTGGATCAAGTGTGAATACACGTTTTTTGCGAACACCCCCGCATTATATGTGTGGGGGCTGAAGCCGACGACTGCAAACTTTCAGGTTATATACATATATACATAAACGGCCGCACAGGAGGCATCATAATACTTTCAGGCAAAAGTATAAACACAGCCTTTATAATTCAATAAAACATTGTTTTTACAATGGGAATACATGTCACTAGAACATAATATTCTTCGAGCACCGAGCCTCTATCGAACGAGCGCCTTCAAGGACTTCTTCAAAGTAGTGCTCAGCAGCTACTCGGCCCACGACCAAACCCTGTGTTGCAATAGTGGTGGTCTCCATCTCTGCCCAGTATGTCTTGACACGGGCAAGTGCCATCCGCGCACCCTCTATGCACGCCGACCTCTTCATAGCGTCGATGTGCGGCACAGCACCATGGAATTGTTGCACTAAACTAAAGTAACTACTCGGCCTTGGCCCTTCCGACCACAGATGATCCACAACAGACCTCATGGCAAGTCCGGACAACCTATGGAGCTCGGCCCACTCAGCCATTCGCTCATTCAACAGCAGCGGACGCACTGGAGCATGGAACTGTGACCAGAACAACTTTTCCACTTCACGATCTTTTTTATCCTTGAAGTACTCGGCCGCATCAGCAGCACTTGCTACCAAATCCACGTATGCGTCTGTAGAAGTCCATAGTTGACCAAGAGGGACATACTTCAGATCTCCGAACTTGGTCCGCAACAAAAAGGGCTTCCCAGCTGCGATATCCCCAGCTTGACGCAGCTCCTCCTTCGCCGCTCTGATTTTGGAGCGGGCTTCCTTGGCTGCTACCATGGCCTTCTCCAGGTCTGAAGGGTCTCCACGATGGCATATCTGTAGTCACAGCATATTAAAGATATTGGCATCGTGCTCCTGTTACTATGTGTTGATTACCGGAGAAATCACATACCCTGTGCCTCGTCGAGCCGCTTGTTAAGAAGCACGATGTCAGCATCTGCCGCATCAAATTGCCGCTTCATCTCGGCAAACTCATCAGTCCGGCTAGCCACCGGACCTTCAGCCACTTGCACATGAAGGCGGCCTAATTATTACATGGTACTATAATCCTCTGTTTACCACCGTTCTCGACGGCAACCAGAGTCTCAGGGGCTACTATCTGCATTGGGCACACCTAACGTGTGCGGTACTGTCAAAAACATACACTATTTCACGTACCTCAAAGCCTTTCAGCAGACTCATAAAAGCTTCATGCAACCTGCTTTCGGCGGATGAAATCCTTTCAATCACCGTACCCATTAGCGTACGATGCGCTTCTGAGATGGCCGCTTGCTCAAGAAGATCCTTCAGTGCGTCCGACCGCACACTGTACAGTTCCGGGCTCTTTCTGTTGCTCTCTTTAGGAGCCGAATACTGAGGACTTCGAGTGGCCAAAGGATTACCCTCTGGCCTTGGCTGATCAAGAGAAACCCTCCGCGACGACACTTCAGGGTCGCCCGCCTCATGAGGCGGGGTGGCAGGGGGAGGTGTTTCGCTCTCCATCATCTCCGGAAGAAGATCCCCCAAAGACGAACTCTATCGAGAAGGGCTACGATCTGAACTACAAGATATATGCTTCGGTTATTGTCCTCAGAGGTAATGTAGGATAATTTTACTATTAAGTACTTTTTGTTTACTTACATCTCGGTAGAGGGCTGGTCCCCTTGCGGGCACTGTGTGGCAAGAGTACCCTCCGAGGCAGTACCCTCTGGCGAAGATTTCTTCCCCCATTTGGAAACCTTTGTTTCCAGGTCTTCAGAGGTGGTCCTCTTCCTTCCTTGGGGAGAGGGAATTTCAGATTCTTCTCCCTGGTTATCCTCCTTTGCGGAGGTGCTAATTCCGCTGGTTTGGATGAATAATAAGTGAGGCTGGTTCTCAGCCTCTTTACTCCCCCCTTTATCTTCCCCTGAGGGCGCCTGATAAGGCGACGGCTCGAGCATTCTGGCTAGTACTGGATTTGCTGAGCCTTCGGGAAGGGGGGCCGAACACCAGATCATCTTCGCCTTTGTTACCCAGTCCTGGTCAAGGGCCGACTTTTCAGAATAAGTTATGATCAATAAAAAGACCCGCATCCTTGGTGGTGTTCGGACACTTTATTTGTGTTCCGAAGAACAATTTGTACATCTCTTCGAGCGTCATGCCGAGGAAGTGTTGAATAGTTTGCGGTCCTTCCGGGTTGAATTCCCACATACAGAGGGGTCGACGTTTGCAAGGCGGGACTCGACGAACTAGCATGACTTGCATTAGCATGACCAGGATGACATCACTCTCGAGGAGATCTCGGCTGTGACTCTGCAATATCAGCACATCATTTACTGGCCCCTAGTTCAGCCCCTTGTTGATCCATGACGTTAGTTGTGGTGGGGGGCCCGAGCGAAAGGCAGGGGAGGCTACCCACTTGGCACTTCGGGGAGTTGTGATATAAAACCACTCCCGTTGCCATAAACTGGACACCTCTGGGAAGGAACCCTCTGGCCATGGAACATCGGCACTTTTTCTTATCACAACACCTCCGCACTCTGTGTGTCGCCCCTCGATCATCTTTGGCTTCACATTGAAAGTCCTGAGCCACAGGCCGAAGTGTGGGGTAATGCGGAGGAAGGCCTCACACACGACGATGAACGACGAGATGTGAAGGAGCGAATCCGGGGCCAGGTCATGGAAATACAGCCCATAAGAGAACATGAGCCCCCTAACAAAGGGATCTAGAGCGAGGCCTAGCCCTCGGAGGAAGTGAGAGATAAATACAACGCTCTCGCCGGGTTCGGGAGTGGGAATGGCCTGCCCTTGAGCAGGCTGCCTGTGCAAGATTTCGAGGGTCAAATACCTGGCCTCTCTTAGCTTCTTGATGTCTTCCTCTGTGACAAAGGAAGGCATCCACCGACCTTGGAGGTTGGATCCGGACATGGTTGAAGGTCCGAAGCGCCTGACCTGAGCCTTGGGTGTTGGAACTTGAGGCGGGGAAAGGATTCGATTGAGCACGAGAGGGAAAAAGGACAAGCCTTGGCCTCTTTATAAAGAGGGTGAATATCAAGCGTCCTCCTCGTGGCCGTTTGGGACTTGCCTAAAATCGAGGAATCATACCAACGGGCACGATTGGGTTACCCACGTCCGTATTGATGAGAATCCCGTAATAAGGGGGACACGATCTCTGCTTTGACAAGACATGTCAAGAAAACTGCCTCGCGATATGTGCAATGCTGGTTGAGAAAAACGGTTCAAATAAAGACCGGGCCATGGCATAATGTCATGTTGCTAAACGTGTTAGTAGATTAGATTTATGGAAATATTATTCTCTCTATGGTGGTATGCGGAACTTGTTTTGCAGAGCCGGACACTATCCTTGTGTTCAAGATCTTCTATGCAGTATTCGGAGGAGGCACCCGCCTTGCAATGCCAAAGACAAATCTGTGCGCCGGACTCATCGTCGTTGAAGCCTGGTTCAGGGGCTACTGAGGGAGTCCTGGATTAGGGGGTCTCCGGACAGCCGGACTATATCCTTTGGCCGGGCTGTTGGACTATGAAGATACAAGATTGAAGACTTCGCCCCGTGTCCGGATGGGACTTTTCTTGCCGTGGAAGGGAAGTTTGGCAATACGGATATGTAGATCTCCTCCCTTGTAACCGACTCTGTGTAACCCTAGCCCCCTCCGTTGTCTATATAAACCGGAGGGTTTAGTCTGTAGGACAACAACAATCATACCTTAGGCTAGCTTCTAGGATTTAGCCTCTACGATGTCGTGGTAGATCAACTCTTGTAATACTCATATCATCAAGATCAATCAAGCAGGAGGGTAGGGTATTACCTCCACCAAGAGGGCCCAAACCTGGGTAAACATCGTGTCCCCTGCCTCCTGTCACCATCCGCCTTAGACACACAGTTCGGGACCCCCTACCCGAGATCTGCCAGTTTTGACACTAACAGTTGTAATCTGTGAAGAATACGTGCTCATGGAATAAATTGTCAGCTTTGAACTTCTGTTTCTTTGATAAGGGATTCTTCAACTTGGGCTGCGGAGTGTCAGCTAATGTCTTCACAACCTCTTGGACCACAGTCTCAGGATCCACGGGCTGAGGAATTTCAGGTGCAATGTCATCGGCAGCAGCCTGGGTCTCCATTTCATCAACAACATTCACATCAGCACTAGTGGCTAGAAGTCCATGAGGGATGGTAAGAAGAGAAGCTTGAGGTTCTTTAGAGCCCATGTGGATTTCTTCAGTCTGAACAGGGGACTTAGGAATTTGTTGCAGAGGAGTGAACAATGGTGAATTTGGGTGACGAGTTTCCCAGTAGTCATCATTCATAATAGGAGTTAAGCACCCAATATCCACGTCTTCATCTTCTTCATCAATTCCCTCAACGCCGGCCTCTTCAGTTGTGAACTGAGGCATGGGCTGTGATACCAATGGAGTTGAAGTGATATTTTCCACTTCAATTTCTTCATCCAACTGCTATGTCGAAGCAGCAGAAGGATCTTCCTCATCTAAACCACTTTGAATTTTACAATCCTCACCAAAGGGAAACAATCTCCTTTGATGGCATGCTTGACAGAGGAACAACATCTATAGGATTTTCATAAGAGCTTGTCAAAGTATTCACCTTCTTGGGAGCAGAAGACTCTGAGAAAGCAGATGCTTTCCTTTTCTTCATAGCTGCTCATTCTGCAGCCTTGGTTTTCTTCGCTTCTGATGCAGAAGAAAGGATAGGACTTGGTGTTGGTGCAGGAGGAGCAGAGGAAATTGGTTCATTTTCCTCAGGCGCAACTGATGCAGTTGCCCTTGTTTGTTCAGTTTGTTCAGCTGCAGCAGCGGATGCTTCAGCTGGCCTGGCTTGATCTTCAGGCGCAACACTAGAGGTTGCCCTGGCAGTTTCTTTAGTAGCTGGAATGTCTTCATCAGCCCTGGTGCTTTCAGTTTCTTCAGCAGTCTGATTTTCATCAGCGGTGTTGGCATGCTCTTCAGTAGGTTAAGCAAATGCTTCAGCCCGAGGAATTTCTTGTTGCGCTGGGGCTACAACATTGGAGGTGAATCCTTTCACCATCTTGACGAATCTGACCTTGGCTCCTAGCCAATCTGCACGGTACGCGTCAAATTCATCACTGAGTCCTTTGATCTCAGCTTGCATGGCCACAAATTCATGAGTTGTCATTTTGACAACGTGCTTCTTCAAAAAACACTCCTTCTTGTACTGAGCTTTCTTCAGTTGTCTGGCCTTTTGAAATTTCCATTTTTTCTTGCCTATGAAGACAGTCAGCATGTGACTTTGGCCAGGTGTGAGATTGAAGTCAGGCATCGGAGTGTTGGGGTCCTTGTGCCAGAGATCAATGTACTCAAGGATCAACTTGGGATCCAGCAGAAGAGACACATTGCTGCCTTTGGCTCTAGCGGCCCGTTGTTGTCTATCTCTGATGATTTCTTCTGATTCTTCATCATCAGCCTCGTCTTCACTAGACGGAGCCTGGAAGGTGGCCTGCTTCTTGTGAGGACTTGGCCTTGTGCCTCGTCCAGTAGTGGCCTTAGTCTTCAGCAAAGTGGGGCCTGTGGAGGACTGAAGGGGAGCTGCGGATCTTGCAGAGGCTCCTGAGGCAATTGAGATGCCAGTGGTCCTTTGGCACAAGGTGAGGTGCACAGGTGGTGAGGACTTTGCAGGAGCAGCTGTAGATTTTGCAGCAGAGAAGACTAGAGCTACTTGAGGAATTTTTCGTGAGGGCTTTGAAGAGCTGTGTCATGAGGGCATTGAAGTAGAAGCACTGGGCTTGTGTGCATGCTTCTTTTGCATAGACTTCCTGGGCTTGCTAGCAGAGGCCTCAGCAGCAGCAGGAATAGTGTCTTCGTTGAATTTCCTCACTGCCTCTTTGGCCACTTTTGTCAGTTTAGCTTGTCGCTTGGCCCATTCAGCGAGAAATTCCTCACCTCTTCTGATGCTAGAGGGATCAGCAACTTGGCTTGGTGCCAATGGAGGTCTTGGGCATGGAGGGTGTACAGTGAATTTCTTCATGTACTTAGGAGTGACATAGCGATATTCCCTCCATTCTCTGGCTCATCTCCTCTCAATCTTCTGAATGTGCACTTTGCTCTCATTCTTCATTTCTTCAACAGGTGTGTAGTACCCCGCATAGATGTCTTCAGGGATTTCAAAAGCAGTGTTGACTTCCAATTTCTTCCCTCCCTTCTGAGGTTTCTTGCTGTCAGCCATTTTCTTCAGCTGAGGAATTTGAACAACAGAGTTCTCTGAAGACGTATGCAATCATGTCTTCGAGTAACGCTGCAAATGAGTTAAGTTGATGAGAACCTAGTGATTCAACAACGTACATGAGTACCTGTGAACAGAGTATAGGGGCGAAGAATTTCGAGAGGTCACATGCGTTCTCAGAAGTTTTTTCAAAAAGAACAAGTTTGAGGATTTTGACCAGAGGTGTCTTGAGGAATTTCACTACGCGTTCTTTGACTTAGGTTCCAGAGTTCTATAGATTGAAAAATCCACACAACTGAGGAATCTTGAAGAAAAACATTGCTTAGAGAAACTAGTCAAGAACATATGTATGCGAGGTGTTTATGTGTGAGGAAGTTGAAGAATAAACACCTTTTGAAGATTTTGTGGAAATCATCAGAATCAACAACGATGGTAAAAGTAACTTTTAATTACCCTTGACGAAGAACACGACAAACTGGGAGTTGTAGATTGGAAGTTCATCAGTCCAGATCTTCCACGCCCTAACTTGGCAGAGGAAGAAAGCTACGGCGGCGGCAGAGTGAAGATATCCACGGCCGGCGCGAGTACGACGACGAGGTCGAGGCAGTGAAGCTCTTCCTCCCCGACGACGATGGAAGTAGTGGCAGCGCTAGGTCTGGAAGCTCGAGCGAGGGGAGTGAGGTCGAGCGGGGTAAATGAAGTCTGAGGAGGGTGAGGGGTATTTATAGCCGGAGTGAAAAGTCGCTCGCCTAAAGAAATTGGATGAACGTGCCGCTGACCCTTCTCATCCTAGCGACATGTATCTCCCACGTACAGAGAGGTGGTGATCGTGGGTGAATAGATAAATCCTATCGTGGGATGTGGAACGATTTGAGCGGCAAAAGCCGAAAATTGAGATATGAAAATTTTAATGTTTCGTTCGCAAATTCTTCAGTTGACAAGGACACAGTGAATATTTTGAACGAGTTTCAAATAGAACGCATATGAAGAATTTGTGAATAGACTGGGTTGAGTTTAACATAGAGGGGGAAGGGTCCGATCACATTCACTTAGCAGAAAAGTCAACTTGAAGAATTTGCAATAAGTGAATGTTGTAGAGGACTGAAAACTCAATATATAGTCAATGAAGAACACAAATGGAAAGAGTGAAGACTATGCAAAGTTGAAGTTGAAGAATTTGAACAACTGAGGAATTTCAAGACTGAAGAAATACTCAAATTGAAGATTTCAACTTTTGTTGGTGGCGTGACCCACCGTATAAGAATTATGATTTCAGACACCACGTATAATTGTCGTAGGGCTCTGAGAATCAAATTCTTCGTTAATTTCTTCACACTTAGAGGGTTGGTCTTCATGTTGATTGAAGAAAAATGTTACTTCGTCTGTTGCACATCTAAGTCATCAATTTTGCATAAGTGTTAGGATGTGTGTCCTTTTAACAGGACATTTGAGGATTATAAGATATTTAGCTCACACCGCAACTAGCTAGATCTTTTCTCATCCAAGGGCTTTGTGAAGGTATCGGCTAGCTGTTCTTCAGTATTCACGTGCTCGATAGAGATGTCGCCCTTCAACACATGATCATAAAGAAAATGATGATGAATCTGAAAGTGCTTTGTCTTCGAGTGCTGAACTGGGTTATGAGCAATCTTGATCGCACTCTCATTGTCATAGTAGAGAGGCACATTCTTCACGTTGATGTCGTAGTCCTGGAGGGTTTGCTTCATCCATAGCAATTGAGCACAGCACGAACCAGAAGCAATGTACTCAGCTTCAGCAGTAGAGAGTGATACACAATTCTGCTTCTTCGAGGACCAACATACCAAGGATCATCCGAGGAAATGGCATGTGACTGATGTTGACTTGCGGTCCACACGATCACCAGCATAGTCAGAGTCAGAATATCCAATGAGATCAAAGGCTGAGCCCTTGGGATATCATAATCCAAGTGTTGGTGTGTGAGCCTTATGGTGTGATTCCTTCGGTGTAGCTTGAAAGAGGGCACACATGCAAACACTAAGCATAATATCTGGCCTAGATGCACATAGATACAATAAAGAGCTAATCATGGAGCGGTATACCTTTTGATCGAAGTCAATACCATTTTTATCAGTGCATAGATGGCCATTTGTGGGTGTAAGTGCATCTAGTGCCACCCCTAGTTGGTTTTGGAGTATTGACGACAAACCTAGTTGAGGGACTAATGTGTTTGTGAGAATTGCAGGATAACACAGGTAGAAGTCCCTCATTGATTCGGTTTTCCTACCAGAGATGACCCCTAAAAATGTATGAAGACATTGAAGTCAAAGGTGGTATATGAAGATATTCACATTGAAGACTATGACAAGAGAAGACACCACATGAAGCCTATGGAGCTCAAAGACTTAGATCTTTTGTAGTTCTTTTTCTTTTGTGTTGAGTCATAGGAACCACCGTACTGTTAAGTGGGGTCCAAGAGAACCAGTCAGAATGACTGAAGTGATGCCTAACCAAAAACCTATGTCTTCGAGTGAAGACTATGAGAGCGAATCTTGTCTAGAGTCGGACAAGTCAGCTTTGCTTGCAGCCCAAGTAAAGTTGCCGTGTGAGTTTAAAATCTGACCGTTGGAACACGTGTCAGTTCCTTAGTGACCCAGGGTCATTTCAGACAAATCAGGTCGGGTTGCCAAGTGGCTATAAATAGCCCACCCCCTACAACCATAAATGGTGGGCTGCTCAGATTGAGAGTACGGCTTTTGTCGTTTGAGAGCAACCCACCTCGAAGCCTTTGAGAGATAATTCCTTGCGAGGATAAAGCCCTAACCACCCAGAGCCAAAGATAATTAGGCATCACTTAAGTCTTCTTGTCTGTGTGATCTGAAGACTTATTACACTTGAGGACCGTGCATCCTCCAGCCGGTTAGGCGTCACGTTCTAAGCATCCAAGAGACATTGTGGATTGCCAGTGAACGAAGTCTGTGAAGGTTTGGGAGTCTACCTTGAAGACTTACCAGAGTGATTGGGCGAGGTCTGTGTGACCTTAGCTCAAGGGGAATACGGTGAGGACTGGGTGTCCTGAGTTGCGTGTTCAGGACTGGGTGTCCGGGACTGTGTGTCCTAAGGTTTAAATACCTAGCCGCCCTAACCAGACGTACAGTTTTCACAGCAACTGGAACTGGTCCAACAAATCATTGTCTTCAACGAGTCACTGGTTTCATTTTCCCTTCCCTTTACTTACTGTTACTCCCTGTGAAGTCATTGTATGTTTGCACTATCTTTTGTCTTCACTGAGTGACTGCGTTTTCTATCTGGCTTCTCAATATCTTCCTACCTGATCCTTACTACATTGCTGCTATTAGTCATTGTGCTTTCACTCTATTGAATACTTGACTATGGCTTGCCTAGTGTAGTCTACCTTCCGCTGCAGGGTGTTAAGTTTATTTCTATCGTTTGTCTTCATAACTCCCTCGTTTTGAAGATTTTCATAAATATTGCCTATTCACCCCCCTCTAGTCGATATAACGCACTTTCAATTGGTATCAGAGCAAGGTGCTCCCTTGTTCTGTGTGATTCGGTTTAACCACCTGGAGTTTTAGCTATGTCGACTGCAGGGATAATTAAAGTCTCCGCTGCGTGCCCCGTCTTCGATGGAACTGAATATCCCTACTGGAAGAATAAGATGCGCATGCATCTTGAAGCCATTGATGTCGACCTATGGTATGTCGTCGAAAACAGCGTTCCCAAGGCTAGAGAAGGTGTCACTGCTGCTGATGTCAATAAATTCGTTCAACTGGACTCTACTGCCAAGAATATCATCTATGATCACCTGACCAAAGGACAGTATGGCCGTGTGAGTGCTTTGAAGACATCTAAGCTGGTCTGGGACTGGCTCTCCAAGGTCAATGAAGGCATCTCAACCCAGAGAGATCAGAGAATCAATGTCCTTCGCAACCTCTTCAACTGCTTCAAGCAAAATGACAATGAGAATGTCCAGCACACATTTGACCGACTCACTGACATCACAAATGAGCTTCAAGCCCTCGGCGCTACTGAGATCACCAAACATGAAGTCGCCAAGACACTACTGAGATCACTTGATAGTTCATTTGACATCCTAGCCCCGATGATTCAAGAACGTCCTGATTTCAAGAGACTCGATCCATCTGACATACTTGAGAGGCTCAACACACATGAGTTTCAGCTTTCTTAGAAAAGAGATATCTATGGTCCAAACTATGGGCGAACTCGTGCCTTGAAGGCAAAAGCTTTCTTCTCATTTGAAGAAGAATCTGACAGCAGTTCTGATGATCCCGAAGACATTGGAAGGGAACTTGCTATGCTTGTGAAGAAGTTCCAAAAATTCACCAAGAAGAAAGGTTTCAGAAAGTCTTCCCGATCAAGCTCAAGGAATGATGAAGCTTCTGCTCATGACTACAAGAAGAAAACATGTCACAAGTGCAAGAAACTTGGCCACTTCATCTCTGAGTGTCCACAGTGGGACAATGAGAACAAAAAGAAGAAGAAGAGCAAGGAATATGACTCTGACGACAAGAAGAAGAAGAAATACTCAAAGTCTTCTTCCAAGTCTTCCTCAAAGTCTTCATCACACAAGAAGAGCTCATCTGGCAAGGCACGTGCGTTTGTTGGCAAGGAAATGGATTCAGAGGAGGAGTCTGCTTCTGAGGAGGCGGAGGTGGAGTCTGAGGAGGAGTCCGATTCAGGCGCCGCAAGTCTGGCTACAGCTTACGTTGCCAAGTCCATCTTCAACACTGAAGACAATGACTTCATCACCGACACCGATGCGAATGACAAGGACTACTCCGCTTCTACCTACTGCTTCATGGCACGCGGTGCCAAGGGAAAGGTCTCCAGCAGAAAACCAAAAATGTCTGATGCCATTGCTGGGGACCTTAAACATCTTGTAGGGCGCAAGATCAAATGCGGTTCGATGAGACCAATGGTTCACAAAGAGAGCAACTGCCAAATGTGCTAGATGAAGTTCCATCCAGTGAATCAATCAAGCTAATGGGAACTGGAGAAATTATACCTTCTGAAGCTCATCCTAAAGAAGAACTTATCATCTCAGCAGCTGATCAACATAAAGACAATGCTCAGCCTGAAGACATTCCTTCTAACAACGACAATGATCAGCAAGAGCAAAGTCTTCGCCCTGTAAATCCTCGCGTTGCCAATGAAGTGCAGATTGAAAGAATAATTGATAGCATCAATGCACCCAGTCCACTCACTCGTTCAAGGGCAACTCAGCTAGCAAATTTCTGTGGGCACTTCGCATTCTTCTCAATAACAGAACCCAAGAAAGTTGAAGAAGCCTTCATGGAACCTGAATGGATTCAAGCTATGCAAGAAGAGCTTCAACAGTTTGAGTTGAATAATGTATGGGAACTAGTTAAGCGTCCTGATCCACGGAAGCACAATATAATAGGCACCAAATGGATATACCGCAACAAGCAAGATGAGCATGGTCAAGTTGTCAGAAACAAAGCTCGTCTCGTTGCTCAAGGATATACTCAAGTGGAAGGCATTGACTTCGATGAAACATTTGCTCCTGTGGCTAGACTTGAAGCCATACACATACTGCTGGCCTATGCAAATCATCATAACATACTTCTATATCAAACGGATGTGAAGAGTGCTTTTCTCAATGGCAAGATTGAAGAAGAAGTTTATGTTGCACAACCGCCTGGTTTTGAAGATCCAAAACATCCTGACATGGTATACAAGCTCAACAAGGCACTGTATGGCCTCAAACAAGACCCTCGGGCCTGGTATGACACACTCAAATACTTCCTGAAGAGCAAAGGCTTCATACCTGGTTCCCTAGACCCCACTCTCTTCACGAAGACATATGATGGTGAACTATTTGTGTGCCAAATATATGTGGATGACATTATCTTCGGCTGCACCAATCAGAAGTACAGTGAAGAGTTTGGATATATGATGCAAGAGCAATATCAGATGTCCATGATGGGGGAGCTGAAGTTCTTCCTAGGTCTTCAAATACGACAACAACGCAACAACATCTTCATATCTCAAGAGAAGTATCTTAAAGATTGCCTGAAGAAGTTTGGTATGCAAGACTGCAAAGGCTTCACAACACCAATGCCAGCCAAACATCATCTGGGTTCCGACAATAATGGTAAAGAGTTCGATCAAAAGGTATACCGCTCCATGATTGGTTCTTTACTTTATCTATGTGCATCTAGGCCAGATATTATGCTTACTGTTTGCATGTGTGCTCGATTTCAAGCGGCACCAAAGGAGTCGCATCACTTAGCTGTGAAGTGAATTCTTCGATACTTGGCTCACACCCCAACTCTAGGATTATGGTATCCAAAGGGCTTAGAGTTTGATCTGGTTGGATTCTCGGATGCTGATTATGCTGGTGACAAAGTTGATCGCAAGTCTACATCAGGCACATGTCACTTTCTGGGACGATCACTTGTACGTTGGTCTTCAAAGAAGCAGAACTATGTATCTCTCTCCACTGCTGAATCTGAATACATTGCTGCTGGATCTTGCTGCGCTCAGCTTCTATGGATGAAGCAAACACTCAAGGACTATGGCATTCATCTGAAGCAAGTGCCACTTTACTGCGACAACGAAAGCGCCATCATGATTGCCAACAACCCAGTTCAGCACTCGAAGACAAAGCACATTGAAATTCGTCATCACTTTCTCAGAGATCATGTTGTGAAGGAAGACATTGATATCATACACGTCAACACTGAAGAGCAATTGGCGGATATCTTCACCAAGCCCTTGGATGAGAAGAGATTTTGCAAGTTACGGTGTGAGCTAAATATCCTGGAATCCTCAAATGTCCTGTGATCAGGCACACATCCTAACCCTTATGCATATTGATGACTTAGATGTGCAACACACGAAGTAAAGTATATCTTCAATCTATGAAGACATACATTCTAAGTGTGAATACATTAATGTGGAATTTGACTTCGGAGCGCCACGATAATTGTGCGCCGTTTCTGGGTCTAATACTTCCTATACGGTGGGTAACGCCACCACCAAACGTTCTATTTGAAGTGTTTCACTCATGGCGTTACCTTGCAATGTCTTCACATTTGGTTTGGCTTCAATCTCAACATATCTTCATGATTATCTTCACTATATTGATTATATATATATATATATATGCTAGTGTTCTGTCCTCTATAGCATTCACTTATAGCTATGTCTTCTTGTTGAATTTTTTGAACTAAGTGAATGTGATCGGACCCTAACCTCTCTATGCTTTCTATCTCAAATTCTATCTCTCCAAATCATATGCATTCTATTGAAACTGTCGAATGTCTTCTCTGCGTCCTTGTCAGCAGAAGATACAGAGACAACCATTAAGTCGGTTTTCAATGCTCATTCCTCCACATGAAACCCGGTGAATTAGGAACGACCACCCGACAATCAAGGCGTGTGTGGGACGTGGAACAAACCCCAAAATTCCGCATAATGGCCACGTGTTCCTCATATGCGAATCGCAGGGGCACCTGTGTAATAGCGCAGTGCCGCCCATGTACCTATAAATACACACTTCACAGCGGTCATTATCTCTTCTTCCACTCTCGCACGAACCCTAGCGCCACTGCTAGCCCTCGACGACGCCGGCGACGAAGCGCTTCGCTGCCGCAACCTCTCCGACGCCGTCTTCACGCCGACCGCGGACATCGTCCTCTCCGCCGTCGCCGTAGGTGTCCTCCGTCGCCAAGTTAGGGCACGGAAGATCGAACTGCTCGGCCTCATCTTCCACTTTGTCTAGCAGTTCTTAGTGTGGTAAATAAAACTTCCTTTTACAGCACCATTGATCCTATGGATTTGTCACTTTCTACCACAAGCAGTTTCTACTCACACAAGTTAGATCTCTCTCATACTGCATCTCATAACATGCCTAGTATATTCACTTATGCTTCACAAAGTAGTTAGATTCCTCACTTATACTGATTTGTGGATTCGTACAAATCTGGAACCAACTCCTTATCTATGAGTGAATGTCTTCGCACGATGAGGTCAATGTCTTCTAAACTGATTTATCTTCAAAATCTTCTGAGAATGCATATGACCTCTTCCCCTTCCCTCGCACCTTAATGCTGTCATAGGTACAAGTCCGTGGGAGAATCCTTTGGTTCTCATAGTCTGCATTCATTTGCAGAATTCTTACAGCATCACATAAATTCTCCCGAAGCCAGTTCCTGTTGGTCCAGCAAGCGAAAACCTTTGAAGCCTTTGAACGTGTTGAAGCCTTTCAAGTTAAAGTTTATGGCTTCAGAGAAAGCAGCAAGGAAGGGTGGCAGAAAGCGTCATGGAGAAACATCCAGAGATCTGCCAGATGAACTCTCAGAACTGTACAAGACAGATCCCGAAGAGGATTACAATCAGCGCAAGACCCGAATCCAATGGATTCGAAGATATTGGGCAGAACAATGGTTCAAATACCGATTTGTAACCCAGGAATATGCTGAGAAAAATGCCATCAAGAGACCGTGGGGAGACATCCTATACAAGAATCTTGTACCCAGGTCCAGAGATGAAGCCATTCAACAAGGCTTCTATCCCTGCATGGTCCGTGAGCCACAGCCTGCTGATGCACACCCATCATCACTACTATGGTGTCATGACGGCAATCTGTTCAAGCGCAACTTCCAGTTTGCCCAGAACTCAGCGAAGCAAAACAAGAAGACTTTGGGGTTAGACTTCAACCCTGGTCCCTCAGCACCAAGGGCAGATGGCACACGAGATGCAGAACCCAATGTCATTGGTCCCTTCTACAACCTTGAAGGCCTCATCACCCGTATCTTGGTTGAAGGGACTGCAGTGAATGAGCCTGCAGTTGACGCTGAACCAGAAGAAGCGCCTGCAGCACTGAAGACAAAGAAGCTGAAGAAGCCTAAAGCTTCAAAGCCTGCCCCTTCACCAAAAATCTCACGGGCGAAGCCACTGGCAACTGCACCTCCTAAAGATAGTGTGCAGTCCGAAGACTTATCTCGCATCTCCAAGCCCTAGAAGGCCAAGATGCCTCTGTCTCACACCAGCCAAGAGCTAACTGCTGCTGCCATTCTGCGCAATGACGACATTGATCTGTCAAGTGATGAAGATCTAGCAGATGACGCTCTTGAGCAACTCATCAAGAGCAAAGAAGAAGCAGAAATATTCAATGATCTGCCTCTCTTTGATGTGACCATCATCCACAATTTCATTGACGAGTGGTTTGACACGCCAAACATCAGCTTTGAAGATCTGCAGCTACCAATTGGCCTCAGTGTCGCCTTCCAAGGCGCCATTGCTTCAGAACTCGCTATTGCCCAGCGGATTGTTGAACTGAAGCAAAAGATTGACTATGAAAAGGCTTAGCTCAAGTAGCATATGGCCAAGCTCAGCGTGCAGGAAGTGAAGAACTTCAAGAGTATGATGCACGAGCTCAAGGAAGCCTTTGTAAAGAAACGTGCAGAAGCTCAGGGTTTGCGTGAGCGCATGAAGACTCTGGCTGACAGATGTGTGCAAGCCTATAATGAGGCTGAGAAGCGCAAGGCCCTTGGGCGTCCTGGCATCGACCCCAGGATGGCCGCAAAGAAGAAGAAGAAGCCTACTATGGCTGAACCCGAAGCACCAAGGCAAGAAGCAGTTCCGATTGTCTTCCCAACTAGACTGACTGGCTCGAAGCCAAAAAGCCGGTCAACCGCTTCAAAGCTCAAGAAGACAAGGACTGCTGAGGTTGAAGCCAGGAAGAGGAAACATTCTGAAGCCTCTCCTACTGCCCCCTGCAAGAAGAAGAGGAAGACCAAGAAAGATCGGGCTGCTCCCACAGAGCCTTTGATAGTTGAACCTATTTCAATGGTCTATCGTGAAGCTGAACGCCAACTGACAATCCATGAGCCTGCTTCCACAGAGGCTCATGACGCTGAAGACTTTCCAGCAGCTGATCCCATCGTTGCTGAAGACATTGGTCAACATGACCATGTAGAAGATGGTGCAGTCCTTCCTCAGCTGGAGAACAGCGAACTCATCAGCATTGGTCGTCCACTGACGCCAATTGCATAGGATGCTTCATGGGCAGATCGCCCACAAGAGGAAGAAGACTATGAGGCCCAACCCACTCCAACTCCACAGGCGTCGCCCGTGTTGCGTAGGCTTCGCAAAGGTCCAAGGCCTCAAGTATCTGCTGAGGACAATCCGGCTGCATCAGCCGCGGAAGAAGAAGTCCCACAAATTCCCACTCCCCTGTCCCATCAAGAAGCAGTTCTCAAGGAGAACGTTCTTGTGACCGACCCTCCAGCTCATCAAGTGGAGGATGAAAATCTTGAGGCTGCCACAACCACCAATGAAGCTAATGTGGAGCCCTCCCCAACGGAAGAAGAAGACAGCGAAGCCACTGATCCCGTCACTTCTGTTCCTGAGTCTGTTGCCGGTCCCCAGTTCGACTATCATGTTGAGCACAGGCCTCAGGTACAGAAGCCAATCCCAAGATTGCCAAGGTTCCCAGGTCCTGCATCAGCACCTGGCTCCTTCAATATCAATGGCTTCAGGGCATACAACACATTCTTCGATAGCTCCAGGAACCCCTACTCAAGGGAAAGGATATCATCTGATCGGTTCTGGAGCTATCCTCTGCGAAGCTATTACTCATGCATTCTTTACAACCAAGGTCGCATCTTCCCACACAAGCGCCTTGACATTGAAGCTATAGCTGGTCTGCCCTATCTGGAAGAAGCTTTGGATTGCTTCAAGGAAGTTGGACTGCTGCCATTCATTACTGACCAAGAGCATTGGAATGAAGAGCTGCTGCTCCAATTCTATGCCACACTTCACATCCGTGGGTACAGCAGAGATCCGAAGACTTGGGTCCTGGAGTGGATGACCGGAAACGTTCATCACGAAGCCAATGCATTTGACATCATTGAGCTCACTGGCTTGCCCACTCCTGGGGATCTCTACGAGCATGGTTGTCAGCTGCATAGTGAAGCTATTGAGAGCATCTTTAAGAGACCGGAACCTGATATGAGTCAGATGCTCAGCATGATGAAGCCATTGCCCCAAGATGCTACTTATCCCACAGAGTTCTTCGTTGAAGACCTTGAGTATCTGCCAAGAACCATCTATCACATCATCAGGCAAACTCTCTGGCCCATCAAAGGGCACTCTCCAAATGCCAAGCTTGAGGGTGCAATGAAGACTTTAATCTTCTATATTCTTCATGGAAAATGCTTCAATGCACAGGACTTATTCATCCGCCAACTTGCTGCATCAGGCTCTAATCTGTTTGGCTTGAAGTTCTACGCCCATGGGTAATGCGGCTAATCAAACTTCACTCCGATATCTCATATCAGCCATCTACTCGCAATCATCGGATTTTTCTGCCTGATGTGGATATCTCTATTGAAGCCATCTATCCTGAGCCTGCCAAAGAACCTCTAAGTCTTCAGAATGCAGAGCATCAGAGTTTCCCTCAGAACATTGAAGGCGTTGAAGCAGTGACTCGGGTGTATCCTTTGGCTGGCACTACACGTGCACCACACCCTGCATCCACTGAAGCCACTGATAGTACAACTGCTCCAAGACCCAAGAAGCGCACTCGTGTTCTCAACGACCGAGAGCTTCTTGTGGCTCTTCATCAGAAACAAGATAGGCATCATGACTGGCTGAAGCGTCAGATGAAAAGCCTCTTGGTGGATGTTAATCGCATTCGCAATCTTGCCACCAAGAATGCTTTCGTTGCCCATGAAACCTGTCACCGCACATGGAAAGGGCTAACGATGATGTGTTCTGAAGCTGATCTTCAAGAGGATGGCTTCACTGAGCGATTCAAGTTTGACTCCACACCTCCTCGAAGGGCTGTGCTGCTAGGAACTCCATCCCTTGAAGACTCTGAGTTCTCTTCCTCTGCTGCAACAGTGACTGCTAGAGTTATCGAGGATGAAGACGATGCTACCTCACCGCCACCTCCTTCAGCACGCTTCAACCCTGCTCCAAGCTCTTCAGCACCGCCAAACACCACCAACGACCCTGCTACTTCACCTACTCCGCGTGGGAACGAGTAGATGCTCTATGTCTTCAAACCTTTTTGGTCCTTACTGACAAAAGGGGGAGAAGCATATGAGGTTGATAGTCTTCAAGCGGGTCCATATGGGCGGGTGCTTTATATTTTGCTTCATGCTTACAACTCTCATTTTTCTACATTTGGTTCTTTGAGTTGTAACACTTAAACTCGATGGTCGTCTGCTACTTATCTGCCACAATTGTTTTGCGATGATAAATTCTGCATGTGCGATGATAAATTCCGCACTTAGATCATTCTGCAGACGTCCATTTTCCATTATGCATGTCATTATCTTCATATACTTTCACATGCATAGTGGATTGTCATCATAAGTTGAAGTGGATCTCCACAAGTACAACCTGCCATGTGCATTTGCATTCCAAAAGCAAATTACTTATATGCACATCTTCAGGGGGAGCCCTTGCAACTTATGAAGACAATTCCTTTTCTTTTACAGTTTCACATATTATATTCCCCGTTGAAAACTTCAACTAGTTTGTCATCAATCACTAAAAAGGGGGAGATTGTAAGTGCATCTAGTGCCACCCCTAGTTGGTTTTGGAGTATTGACGACAAACCTAGCTGAGGGACTAATGTGTTTGTGAGAATTGCAGGATAACACAGGTAGAAGTCCCTCATTGATTCGGTTTTCCTACCAGAGATGACCCCTAAAAATGTATGAAGACATTGAAGTCAAAGGTGGTATATGAAGATATTCACATTGAAGACTATGACAAGAGAAGACACCACATGAAGCCTATGGAGCTCGAAGACTTAGATCTTTCATAGTTCTTTTTCTTTTGTGTTGAGTCATAGGAACCACCATACTATTAAGTGGGGTCCAAGAGAACCAGTCAGAATGACTGAAGTGATGCCTAACCAAAAACCTATGTCTTCGAGTGAAGACTATGAGAGCGAATCTTGTCCAGAGTTGGACAAGTCAGCTTTGCTTGCAGCCCAAGTAAAGTTGCCGTGTGAGTTTGAAATCTGACCGTTGGAACACGTGTCAGTTCCTTAGTGACCCAGGGTCATTTCAGACAAATCAGGTCGGGTTGCCAAGTGGCTATAAATAGCCCACCCCCTACAACCATAAACGGTGGGCTGCTCAGATTGAGAGTACGGCTTTTGTCGTTTGAGAGCAACCCACCTCGAAGCCTTTGAGAGAGAATTCCTTGTGAGGATAAAGCCCTAACCACCCAGAGCCAAAGAGAATTAGGCATCACTTAAGTCTTCTTGTCTGTGTGATCTGAAGACTTATTACACTTGAGGACTATGCATCCTCCAGCCGGTTAGGCGTCATGTTCTGAGCATCCGAGAGACATTGTGGATTGCCGGTGAACGAAGTCTGTGAAGGTTTGGGAGTCTACCTTGAAGACTTACCAGAGTGATTGGGAGAGGTCTGTGTGACCTTAGCTCAAGGGGAATACGGTGAGGACTGGGTGTCCTGAGCTGTGTGTTCAGGACTGGGTGTCTGGGACTGTGTGTCCTAAGGTTTAAATACCTAGCCGCCCTAACCAGACGTACAGTTGTCACAGCAACTGGAACTGGTCCAACAAATCATTGTCTGCAACGAGTCACTGGTTTCATTTTCCCTTCCCTTTACTTACTGTTACTCCCTGTGAAGTCATTGTATGTTTGCACTATCTTTTGTCTTCACTGAGTGACTGCGTTTTCTGTCTGGCTTCTCAATATCTTCCTACCTGATCCTTACTACATTGCTGCTATTAGTCATTGTGCTTTCACTCTATTGAATACTTGACTATGGATTGCCTAGTGTAGTCTACCTTCCGCTGCAGGGTGTTAAGTTTATTTCTATCGTTTGTCTTCATAACTCCCTCGTTTTGAAGACTTTGATAAAAATCGCCTATTCACCCCCCCTCTAGTTGATATAACGGACTTTCAGTGGGCATAGGTATTTTGACGCCTTTGCAATCTTGGATGCTGAATTTCTTTAGTACATCCTTGAGGTATTTCTCCTGAGATATGAAGATGTCATTGCATTGTTGACGAATTTGAAGACCTAAGAAAAAATTCAATTCTCCCATTATAGATATTTGATATTCCTTACTCATCATATAGGCAATCGTTAGTGTAACGTTGGTTAGTACACCCAAAGATAATATCATCAAGATAGATTTGGCATACGAATAATTCATCATCATAGGTTTTGGTGAAAAGAGTTGGGTCAAGTGAGCTGGGTTTGAAGCCTTTCTTCATGTGGAATTCCTTCAAAGTATCATACCACGCCCGAGGGACCTGCTTAAGGCCATAGAGGGCCTTATTGAGTCTGAAGATTTTGTCAGGATGCTTCGGATCTTCAAAACCTGGGGGTTGAGTAACATATACTTCTTCCTCAAGCTTACCATTGAGGAATGCACTTTTCACATCCATTTGATATAAGATGATATTATGATGGTTAGCATAAGCAAGCAATATGTGAATAGCCTCAAGTCTTGCAACAGGTGCAAAAGTTTCATCGAAATCAATTCCTTCAACCTGTGTGTAGCCTTGGGCTACATGCCATGCCTTATTCATCACCGCAAGGCCATTTTCATCTTGCTTGTTGCGGTAGATCCATTTGGTGCTAATGATATTGTTCTTGCGAGGGTCTGGTCGCTTGACAAGTTCCTAGACATTGTTGAGCTTGAATTTATGTAATTCCTCTTACATTGCTTGAATCCACTCAGGCGCTAGAAATGCCTCATCTACTTTGGTGGGCTCTGTGATATAGACAAAAGCAAAGTGCCCACAAAAGTTAGAAAAATGTGAAGCTTTTGAGCGTGTGAGAGGACCTGGTGCTTTGATTTATTTGATGATTCTCTCAATTGTACTTCATTAGCAACTCGAGGATGAGCGGGTTGACAATGTTGAGGGGGCTCAGCATTTTCTTCGGAGCCATTTTCCACAGGTGCACCAGCATGATGTTCTTCATGATCAGGAATGACTTCTTCAGCAGATTCTTCGGTAGGAATGACATCCTCAGTATCCTTGGACTTAATGGATTGCTCGGGTGGTATTTCATCAAGCACATGAGGTAGGTGCTCTCTTTGCGAGCCGCTAGTCTCATCGAAACGCACGTCTACAGTTTCAACAACCTTGTGGTGATAGGCGTTGAAGACTCTGTAGGTGTGTGAGTCCTTTCCGTGAACAAGCATAAAACCTTCATGTGCTTTCGGTGCAAATTTAGAATTGTGATGAGGATCTCCAATCCAACATTTAGCACCGAAGACTTTGAAATAACTCACATTGGGTTTCTTGTCAGTGAGGAGTTCATATGAGGTCTTTTTGAAGAGTTTGTGAAGATATACCATGTTGATGATGTGACATGCAGTATCAATTGCCTCAGGCCAGAAGCGAGGAGGCGTCTTGTATTCATCAAGCATAGTGCGAGCCATCTCAACAAGAGTCCTGTTCTTGCGCTCCATGACGCCATTCTGCTGAGGAGTATAAGGAGTAGATAACTCGTGAGTGATACCAAGTTCATCAAGATAGTCATCAAGACCAGTATTCTTGAACTCAGTTCCATTGTCACTTCTGATGTGCTTGATCTTCACACCGAAGTTGGTTGAAGCCCTCGAGGAAAATCGTTTGAAGACTTCCTGCACTTCAGTTTTGTAAGTGATGATATGCACCCATGTGTAACGAGAATAGTCATGTACAATGACAAAGCCATATAAAAATGCAGCATTAGTAAATGTGGCATAATGAGTAGGGCCAAAGAGATCCATGTGAAGCAATTCAAAGGAACGAGTGGTAGTCATGATGGTCTTTGAGGGATGGTTGGCCTTGGTCATCTTTCCAGGTTCACAATCTCCACACAGATGGTCTTTGAGGAATTTGACACCCTCGATGCCAATGACATGCTTCTTCTTCACAAGCATGTGCAAGTTCCTCATGCCAGCATGACCAAGTCGTCGATGCCATAGCCAGCCTTCTGAAGCTTTTCCAAGTAGACATGTAGCAGGTAGTGGTCCTGTAGAGAAATCAATAATATACAAGTCTCCTCTCCTAAATCCTTCGAAGACTTCGGAATTTTCAACTTCCATGATCACAACACAACGATACTTGCCAAAGACGACAACCATATCAAGATCACAAAGCATTGAGACAGACATGAGGTTGAACCCTAAGGACTCGACAAGCATGACTTTGTCCATGTGTCAATCCTTTGAGATTGCAACCTTACCTAGACCCAATACCTTGCTTTTGCCTTTGTCAGCGTAGGTGATATGCTTCAGATGCAATGGAGATAAAGCAGTGTCCATCAATAAGTTCCTGTCACTAGTCATGTGATTTGTACATCCACTGTCGAGGACCCACTCAGTGTCTTTAGTTGATCATCCTGCAGATGAATTAGTGCAACTTACGAACTCATATACTTCATCAGTGAAGAATATGACATCAAATTCATCAGATCAATTTCATCAAGGAATAGAACAGATATAGAAGTATGTCGACGTGAGAAATGAAAATTCATTTCTTCATGATTAGCTTGTGTCCTTTCAATCATATTCAGATCTCTAGTAAATTATTCAGACGATTAAGTTCATCTGGAGACCTGATCCTGCAAAAGAGAGATTATTCTTTTTCTTCACCACCCACATCTGGAGGGATGGCAAAGAGTTCATTATTCTGCGAGCTCCATAAGAGAACGGTGGCATAGAAGCCAGTCCACTTCGTTTCACAGAAGAGGGGTTAGAGTAAGCATATGAATAAGCAGAGAAATTCTTCGAGGACTTATGAACATAATGGTTTGAAGAATAATGCACATATTCATAACCCTTGGATCTTCCCTGCGAATCAGAAGTGTTAGCACGATGATGTTCATATGAAGATCTGGATCCATATGAGGAATTTGATCCACGTGCATAATTTGGTCCATATGAGGACTTGGATCCATATGAAGAATTTGGTCCATGTCGGTGTCAAAACCGGCGGATCTCGGGTAGGGGGTCCCGAACTGTGCGTCTAGGCCGGATGGTAACAGGAGGCAAGGGACACGAAGTTTTACCCAGGTTCGGGCCCTCTCGATGGAGGTAAAACCCTATGTCCTGCTTGATTAATATTGATGATATGGGTAGTACAAGAGTAGATCTACCACGAGATCAGAGAGGCTAAACCCTATAAGCTAGCCTATGGTATGATTGTTGTTGTGTATGTTGTCCTACGGACTAAAACCCTCCGGTTTATATAGACACCGAAGAGGGTTAGGGTTACGCAAAGTCGGTTACAATGGTAGGAGATCTACATATTCGTATCGCCAAGCTTGCCTTCCACGCCAAGGAAAGTCCCTTCCGGACACGGGACGAAGTCTTCAATCTTATATCTTCAAAGTCCAGGAGTCCGACTGAAGGTATAGTCCGGCCATGCGGACACCCCCTAATCCAGGACTCCCTTAGTAGCCCCTGAACCAGGCTTCAATGACGATGAGTCCGGCACACAGATTGTCTTCGGCATTGCAAGGCGGGTTCCTCCTCCAAGTACTTCATAGAAGATTTTTAACACAAAGATAGTGTCCGGCTCTGCAAAATAAGTTTCCACATGTTGCCATAGAGAGAATAATATTTACACAAATCTAATCTGCTGACGTATTCCATTTTATTGTCCCATCTCAGCGTGTCATGCGAGGCGGTTTTCCTTGGCACGTCTTGTTAAAGCAGAGATCGTGTCCCCTTATTCCGGGATTCTCATCAATACGGGCGTGGGTAACCCAACCGCTTCTAAGACTCCTAGACTATAGGCAAGTCCAAACGGCCACGGAGAGGACGCTTGATATTCACCCTCTTTATAAAGGGGCAAGGCTTTTTATTTTTTCCCTCTCGTGCTCAATCGAATCCTTCCCCCACCTCGAGCTCAAACACCCAAAGTTCAGGTCAGGTGTTCCGAACCTTCAATCATGTCCGGACCTAGCCTTCAAGGTCGATGGATGCCTTCCTCCGTCACGGAAGAAGACATCAAAAAGTTGAGGGAGGCCAGATATCTGACCTCCGAGATTCCGCATCGGCTGCCTGCCCGAGGGCAGGCCGTCCCCTCCCCTGAACCCGACGAGTTCGTCATGTTCATCTCCCACTTCCTCCGGGGTCTAGGCCTTGCTCTGGATCCTTTCGTCAGGGGTTTGATGTTTTATTACGGGCTAGACTTCCATGATCTAGCTCCGGACTCCTTTCTTCATATCACGACATTTATTGTCGTGTGCGAGGCCTTCCTCCGGGTTACCCCTCACTTTGGCCTATGGCTCAAGACCTTTGAAGTAAATCCGAAGATGATCGAGGGGCAACATGCAGCGTGTGGAGGTGCCTCAATACGCAAGATGACGGGAGCTCTGTGGCCCAAAGGTTCCATCCCAGAGGTGTCTGAATTGTGGCAACAGGAGTGGTTCTACATCACGGCTCCTAGAAGTGCCAAGTGGGCGGCCGCCCCTGTTTTCCGCTCGGGCCCTCCACCACAACTGATGTCATGGATCAGCAGAGGTCTGAGCTGGGGTCCAGCCAAGGACCTGCCTATACTGCAAAGCCGCATTCGAGATCTCTTCAATGGAGATTTCAGTTTGGTTGCGGTAATACAAGTTATGCTGGTTCGTCAAGTCCAGCCTTGCAAACGCCGGCCCCTTCGCTTGTGGGAGTTCAACCCCGAGGGACCGCGTGTCATTCAAAATTTTCTCGGCCTGACGCACGAGGAGATGTACAAGTCATTCTTCGGACCTCAAGTAGAGTGTCCGGAAATCACCAAGGACGTGGGCCTAAGTAGTAACCCTGCCGCCGAACAGGTAAGGAATCTTCCGGCCGAACATATTATCCCTCCTTTGTTACGAAGTTATTTCTGAGAGTTCGCTTTTTGACCAGGACTAGCTAACAAAGGCGAAGTTGATTCGGTTTTCGGCCCCCTCCCTGAGGGTTTGGACAAACCGGTATTGGAAAAGATGCTCCAGATCGCACCTTGCCCAGAGCCCTTGAAGGAAGATATTGTGGAGGGTAATACGGGCAGACGCGGGCCCCAAACGCTGCCCATTCTAACCGAGGGAGCGAGCGTCTTCATGAAGGAAGACGACCGGAAGAGAAAAAGGACCGCGCCCGGGGATTTGGAAGCCGAAGCTTCCAAACGGGAGAAGTCTCCCACAGAGGGTCCTACCTTGGGGGGTGCTGTTGCCGCACAAAGTCCGCGGGGGGATCAATTCTCCCGCGAGTCGTAAGTGACCCGAAATACTTTAATAGTACTGATATGCCATCTTTTTCTTCTGAGAAAATAACCACCGCATATATCTTTGCAGTTCGGGCCTTAGCCCCTCTGAAATGAGCTCATCTTCGGGGGATCTTATTCCAGAGATGATGGAGAGCGAAACGCCTCCTCCGGACTCCTCCGCTCCGGAAGCGGGCGATCCTGAAGTGTCGTCGCGGAGGGCCTCTCCGAGTCCGGTGAGGCCAGAAGATAATCCCATTGACCCCCGAAGCTCCCAGTGTCCGGCTCCCGAAGAGAGCAGACAAAAGAGTCCGGCACCGTCTAGTGTGTGATCAGATGTTCTAAGGGAGTTGGTAGGGCGAGCGGCCATCTCAGATGAACACCGTGTGCTGATGAATACGGTAATGGAGAAAATATCGTCCGCCGAAAGCGGATTGCATGAAGCTTTTATGAGTCTACTGACAGGCTTTCAGGTACGTAAAAGAATGTATGATATTCCTGCACATGCTAGGTGTGCCCCGTGTAGATAGTAGCCCCTGAGACTCTGGTTGTCGTCGGAAACGACGACGAACAGAGGATCATATTCCCAGGTAATAACCATAATGCCTCTATGTGCAGGTGATGGAAGCTCCGGTGGCTAGCCGGACTAGCGAGTTTGCCCATTTAGAACGGCAGTTGGATGCGGTAGACGCCGACATCGAGCTTGTTAACAAAAGGCTTGACGAGGCACAGGGTAAGTGTCATTATCTGGTAAACGCCACATAGTAAGAGCAGCATGATGCCATTATCTTTAATATGTTATGACTGCAGATGGAGCTACCACTGTTGAAGCCTTGCAGGTAGAACTTGCCTGAGCCAAGGAACAAGCGAGGGTTGGTAATGCGGCTGCTTTGAAGGCGGCCGAAGAGGTGAAAGCCGAGAAGGCCGCACATGGCGAGAGCCGAGATAAGATGGCCAAGATGGCCATAGAATTAAAAGCCGCCGCCGACCGTTGCCGAGTTCTTGAAAAGGAAAACCTAGCGAAGGCATCGGACCTTGAGAAGGCTGCTGTGACGAGAAAAGACCTCCGCTCTGCTATGAGGGCGAAAAAGGAGGAGCTACAGGAAGCCGGGGATATTGTAGCTGGGAAATCCTTTATGTTGCGGAGGAAGTTCAGAGATCCACGGTATGCCTCTCTGGATTAGTTGTGGAGTTCGAAGGATGTGTATATGGATTTGGCGGCGAGCGCTGCTGATGCGGCCAAGTACTTCCAGGGTCAGACGGACCGTGAAGTGGACCAGCTGTTTTGGGCACAATTCCATTCTCCCGAGCGTCTGCTTTCGTTGACTGATCAATTAGCCGAATGGGCCGAACTGAATAGGTTGTCCGGACTCGCCATGAGGTCTGTTGTGGATCAGCTATGGCCGGAAAGGCCAAAACCGAATAGCTATCTCGGCTTGGTGCAGCAGGTCCTTGACGTCGTGTCGCGCATGAATGCGATGAAAAGATCGGCGTGCATAGAGGGCGCATGGATGGCTTTTTCCCGTGTTAAAGCATACTGGGCGGAGATGGATGATACCACCGTTGCAGCGTTTGATAGAGACCCAGTGCTCAAAAAATATTATGTTTGAATGATGTGTAATCTCATTGTAAGCGAAATGCTTTTTATATATTTTTATAAGGCTATTTTTATACTTTTGCCTGAAAGTAGTATGATGCCTCCTGGGCGGCCGTTTTATGTATACATGTCTATAACCTGAAAGATTGTAGCCATCGGCTTCAACCCCCACGCATATAATGCGGAGGTGCTCGCAAAAAACGCGCGTTCACACTTAACCGAACGTCTTGGTCCTATTAAGGAGGTGATAGCGGAGCGAGCGAGGCAACCAGACTATAATGCTTTAGCACTTTCACTTAGCCATAGGAGTTTGACAATGGGGCTACTAGATAGCCCCTGGTGGCTCCGCACTCTCCCGATCCCGGGGTGCGTACATGCCTGGCCGGAAAACGGCCCTTTGTTAAGGCGGAGGAATTCTAACATTCCAATAGGTCATCGAGTGGTTGACCAGTCTCACGCTATATCATGACAGTCAGTTTTTGGCTTTCTCTACTGAGGTACTCGTCTGAATGAACCAGGGCACAATCGCAGTAGTTCTCCTGGTGCTACCTTAGCCAGTAAAGCAGAACGTAAGGCACCAAAACACAGGAGCCGGGCAAACCCAACATTTGACCAAAGACAATGATTTGTAGCGGATGCATATAGGGCCAAACTCGCGACGCCAAACACTCCCTAAGGTATTCGGTCTTTGTGGTATAAACCGGGCCTAAATAATGGCCTTTGTAAGAAGCCCCTTGTGTCTAGGTACGTGCATTGTTCGTGCGTGGCGACATGCCAAGACGTCAGCATCCTTCTCAATGGTGGATATGTATCAACAAGAGACAGTAAAAAAGGTTTACGCAGGGTCTTAATCTAAAAAGAATCCTTGGAGCGGGTCCCTGCTGCACGTCTGCGCCTGTTTCTCCATTGTGCCGTATCCTGGACGGGTGTAGCACGATGATCGTCTGCAAAAGAGAGAAAGTTAAGTGAAAAAGTTGTCGTGCAAAAAGATAGTTTTTAAAGAAACCATGTATAATTCAAGATGATGAGAAATTGCCACTTGTCTGCGCGCGTTGAGCCCCTTGTATTGACAAATAGGGGTGTGACCACTTATTCGGTATAAATAGCAGTGCCGGACTTGATTAGTTGTGTCTGAGGTCTTGACGACCTATTTGGATGCTTTCACTGGTCCGGGCGCCTTTAGTGTGCGGCTGCCAAGGCAGCCGCACTCTCTTCGGTGCGAAGAGATCGCTTGATATTTCAGTTCGCTGAAATGATGCCACGTGGACCAGGCATCTTGAGTGTGAGGGGGGCGTAGTGTGGTATTGCATTAAAGCGAGCGAAAGCTTCGCGTCCGAGCAGTGCTTGATAGCCACTTTGGAATGGAGCGATGTGGAAGGTTAATTGCTCACGACGGAAGTTATCGAGGGAGCCGAATATAACTTGTAGTAGGAGGGAGCCCGTACAACGAGCCCCTGGGCCTAGCGTTACTCCTTTAAAGGTAGTATTGCTATGGCGAATTTTTGTTGGGTCTAACCCCATCCTGCAGATTGTATCCTGATATATTAGGTTTAGACCGCTGCCATCGTCCATCAAGACTCGTGTGAAGTGATGTCCGCCAATTACTGGGTCTAATACCAGGGCAGCCCATCCTGCGCGTCGGATACTTGCTGAGTAGTCGCGATGGTCGAAAGTGATCGGTTGAGACGACCAGTGGAAGGACTTCGCGGTGACAGGCACTTGGGCATATTTTCCCGGGAGTGTCGCGTTGTTTTTTCCTTTGAGCACGTGTAACACGTTTACTGTTTTGACTTCTGGTGGAAATTTCTTCTGTTCCCCAGTGTCTTGCTTGGGAGGCTCGTCCTCGTCTTCACTTGGTGTATCCTCCCCCTTGTGTACGGCGTTGAGCTTGCCGGACTGCTTGAAGACCCAACATTCTCTGTGGGTATGATTAGCAGGTTTACAGGGGTACTATGGATCTGACATACTTGGTACAGAATTTTGTTAAGGCTGGACAGTTCATCTCTGGTGCCTTTAGGGGCGGCTTTTGACCTGGCCGAGAGATTTTGAATCCGGCGTTTACTGCTGTGCCCTTCGTGCTGTCTTCTTTATTCCGGCGTTTGTTATTGCTGTTGCGCCGTGATTTCCCGTTTCCATCTCTAACTTCAGATGTACTGGGATCGCTGATGCTGCATCTGGCTAGCCAGCTGTCCTCACTCGCGCAAAAGCGGATCATGAGGTTTGTTAATGCGGCCATCGTTCTCGGCTTATTTTGGCCGAGGTGTCGGGCGAGCCATTCGTCACAGACGCTATGCTTAAAAGCTGCCAAGGCTTCGGCGTCCGGACAGTCGACAATCTGGTTCTTTTTAGTAAGAAACCTGTTCCAAAGCTTTCGGGCTGACTCTCCGGGCTGTTGAGTTATATGACTCAAATCGTCCGCATATGGAGGTCAGACATAAGTCCCTTGAAAATTTGCCCGAAAGGCGTCTTCGAGCTCTTCCCAGCTTCCGATGCAGCTTTCGAGGAGGCCTTTAAGCCAGTGACGAGCTGGCCCTTTGAGCTTGAGGGGTAAGTACTTGATGGCGTGGAGATCATCTCCTCGAGCCATGTGGATATGAAGGATGTAGTCCTCAATCCAGACCCCAGGGTCTGTTGTTCCGTCATATGCCTCTATGTTTACGGGTTTGAATCCCTCTGGAAATTCATGGTCAAGCACCTCATCGGTGAAACATAGGGGGTGTGCGGCACCCCTGTAGCTGGGTGTACCGCATTGTTCGGATGTTTGTGGTGTTGCATTGTATGCTGGGGCGTGCTTACGTGGTCCATAGATGGATCTTGTTGCGCCGTCCTTTGGGTGCGAGCCCTCGCATGGGTCGCGTGTTGTATTGTGAGCGGCGTTGTATGCCGCTCTGTGTTGGTAGAGGGGTCGTCTATCCGGCCAGGTGGCTGCTTTGATATTTGGTTGTGGGGGGTCTGAGGCCTCCTCATCGAATTCAGGTAGCAGCTTCCGCTTGGGGTAGCTCTTAGAGGGGCGATTGTCGCAGTACCTTGCTGCTGTGTTGAGTATTTTTCTCCATCTGATTTGGAGTGTGTCTTGCGCAGCCTTGAGCCTTTGCTTCTGCTTTTTAAGACTCCTCGCGGTGGCAACAAGCCTTTTACGGGCATTCTGCTGCTCCGGGTGACTGTCCGGCGTTATGTCGTCCGGACCATTATCCTTGATAGAGTTTGTTTGCTCGGTTTGATTATCCGGATTGCAGTTGTCCGGCAGCGGTTCGCCCTGCTCCAGTGCCGGGTCTGTGTGATCGTTATTTATGTCGAGGCGGGATTTGGGGCGGCGCCTACGTCGCCGCTTTGACTGCTTCTCGAGGGAACAATCCTTTGGTGCGTCCTTCCGCTCATCGTCATCATCTTTTGGTGCGTCCACCATGTATACGTCATACGACAAGGTGGCTTTCCGGGGCCCAATAGGCGCTGGTTCTTCATCGTCTCCTTCATCGGCGTCCATACCGTCAATGTCTTCAGAGTTGAAGTCGAGCATGTAGGTTAAATCGTCAACAGTGGCTATAAAGTGGGTGGTGGGTGGGCTTTGAATTTCTTCATCGTCTGTGTCCCAACCTTGCCGACCGTAGTCCGGTCAGGGCTCTCCTGATAAAGAGAGAGACTTTAGTGCCTTCAGAATATCGCCGAAAGGCGAGTGCTGAAAGATGTCCGTGGCAGAAAACTCCATGATCGGCGCCCAATCGGATTCGATTGGTGGAGGTGCGGAGGGTTCGGAGTCCGGAGAGGAGTCGCGAGTCTCGCGGAGTGCGGGGCTGGTGTTCGGCTCGATCGCCGTTGGGATCGCAGCCCCCGAGGCGACGTCTAACCACCCATCCTCGATCGGCACAGTTGGCTCCGAATTAAGGGTCGAAGCCGATGTGGGTGCGGCCTCCAGGGCACTGTTCGGCGGTAGAGCTAGATCATGCTCGTCGTGACAGCGCAGCGCGCTCGGCAGTGGCTCGAGTCCGTTGAAGATCAAGTCCCCGCGGATGCCAGCCGTGTAGTTTAAACTTCCAAATCTGACCTGACGGTCAGGGGCATAGCTTTCGATCTGCTCCAGATGGCCAAGTGAGTTGGCCCGCAGTGCGAAGCCGCCGAAGACGAAGATCTGTCCGGGGAGGAAGATCTCACCCTAGACTGCATCGCTATTGATGATCGTAGGAGCCATCAAGCCTGACGGCGACGACACAGAGGAACTCTCAATGAAAGCACCAATGTCGGTGTCAAAACCGGCGGATCTCGGGTAGGGGGTCCCGAACTGTGCGTCTAGGTCGGATGGTAACAGGAGGCAAGGGACACGAAGTTTTACCCAGGTTCGGGCCCTCTCGATGGAGGTAAAACCCTACGTCCTGCTTGATTAATATTGATGATATGGGTAGTACAAGAGTAGATCTACCACGAGATCAGAGAGGCTAAACCCTAGAAGCTAGCCTATGGTATGATTGTTGTTGTGTATGTTGTCCTACGGACTAAAACCCTCCGGTTTATATAAACACCGGAGAGGGTTAGGGTTACGCAAAGTCGGTTACAATGGTAGGAGATCTACATATCCGTATTGCCAAGATTGCCTTCCACGCCAAGGAAAGTCCCTTCCGGACACGGGACGAAGTCTTCAATCTTATATCTTCATAGTCCAAGAGTCTGGCTGAAGGTATAGTCTGGCCATCCGGACACCCCCTAATCCAGGACTCCCTCAGTCCATATGAAGAATTTGATCTGGGGTTCCTATTCTTCATAGGTGGAGTCATGATGACATTCATCTGAATACTTTCAAGGCACCTTTTGCGAACCCAGATTTTCTTCATAGGGGGGACCGTTCCTGTAGTTAATGCCAACATATCTAGCAAATACATCACAATTCTTATTTTTGAACAGTTTATAGTTGGAGTCAAATGACTCATCAGAAGAATATGAAGATTCACTTGTAAAGCCAGATAAAGTAGATGGATCCATCGAAGGTCCCTTTGCAGGAACCCATGAATTTTTGGGATACTACTCAGGTTTCCAGTAGGTCCCATCAGCATTGAGTTTCTGTAGGAGATATGCCCTAGAGGCAATAATAAATGGTATTGATTATCTCTCGGTTCATAATTATGTTTATTTTCCATGCTATAACTGCTATGGTTCTCGAGTCTGCAATAACCACGAGGCTCGGAGGAAGACTCATATGCACGTGTGGAATAATAAACAGTAAAATGTATTCCTAGTCTGGCCTCTAAGACTAGCTCAAGTGTTGCATGATGGTTCTTTTTTCCTAATCATGGGCATGTCTATGCCAGGAACCTTGAGGGAACAAAGCTAGAAGAACATTTGTGTTGAATCGACCCAATTTGATGTTATGCTATGAGATACATTCGTCACAAGTTAATGCTTAATAACACAGGAAGTTTATGTTTGCATGAGAGTATCGAGTTTCTTCATGCTTGCTTCATGAACTTTGGGGTTTGTTAAACATCATTCGTAAATGGGTGGCTATTACGGCGGCTTACGGGTTCATGGAAAGGTATGTTAAGTAACTTGATAGCTCAAGATTGGGATTTGCTCCTCCGTCGATGGAGAGATATCTCTGGGCCCTCTCGGTCTTATGGTATCCATCATCATCTGGCCAGACAAAGGGTGATTTGATCACGAGGATGCCGGAACACGGAACAAGAAAAGAGAACAATACCGGTAACGAGGTAAATGGCATAGTGGACAAGGAGTTGATCCACAGGGATGCCAACATGTCTCACCTCCGGTATTCATAACATATCGCGAAGCAATAGGAATAACACACGTCAACTGAAGGTTCACTCGAATATTTATTCATGTGGGTATAGGGGTCAATATGGGTGTCCACGGCTCCGATGTTGATCATTGATCGGAAGGGGTTCTGGGTCATGTCTATACATCACCGAACCTATAGGGTCACACGCTTAAGGGTCATCTATCTACTAAATACTAGACAGGGAGTCTGAGAGAAAGTTTACGGAAAAAGTTTTTCGGAGACATCAGAAAAGTTCTGAAAAGAGAGGTCACCGGATGAGTTCTGGTGAAACCGAAAAAGTTGTTTCGGGGTATGCCATTAAGTCAAACTGGTTTCGGCACATGCCTGATAATTCTTAGAGGGTGCCAGAATCATTCTGGAATTTTTTTAGAACTTTCAGAAATAAAAAACGGAAATATTTCGGAGCTGCTGGAACCGGTTCAGATGCTTTTTGCAGATGAAAATCACTAAACTAGAATTGTTCCAGAACGCGTTGAAAATCATTATGGTGGGTACTGGAAATGTTCTAAGCCCACATGAATATTTTCAGTTCGAACGGACGCCGAAAAATGTCGTCCTGAATAGTGAAAGTGCTTTTTGGGATATTTCATGGAAACTCATTATTTTGGGCTTTGTCCCAAGATCTTTTGGGATGACATGGATGGATAGGAAGGTGGTGGAGCCACCTAATAGGGCTGCCAATTTCGTTGGTGCCATTGGGGGCCCCCCATGAGGCTTCCTTCCACCATTTGGTGCTCCACTTGCCTCCCAATTTTGCCCTTATGTATGACATAAAGCATGGGCACTTTGGGTATTTGTGGAGGCACTCTCATCCCTTCTCACATATAAGTGCCATGCATGATCTGGCTTCTCTCTCCCTCCCAGTGAAATAGTTTCGTAGAGCCAAAAGGCTGTCCGGGTTCCGGCAGGAACTAGTTCTGGACGGTGAAGCCCTGCCGGATAGATGACACCATATGCGTGCAACTCTGTAGAGAGTTCGTAGTTCCGATCCTTTTGCCCGAGGGGCTGTTTTGAGAGTGCCTCCCGAAGGGCTGTCCAAGTGACGGTCCGAGTTCTGTGAATCCTCCCGAAGGGTTGTCCGAGTGACCGTCCGAGTTTTGAGGATCGTCCCGAAGGGCTGTCCGCGACACCGTCCGAGGGATTGTCTGACCGCCTCCCGGAGGGCTGTCCGTGGGGCGGATGATGGTATACATCCTCGCGGTTGGGAGGTTGTAAATCCTAGTTGCGGGGATCTGCACCGCCGTTCGTCATCGACTCTACTTCTGCTGCGCGACGAGTCGGTAACGAAAAAGATCAAACCATGTATGCAGTCTCCATAGTGGTCCTGGGCTGGTGCATAGGTCAGAAATTTTTTGTTTTCTTCTTCGTTACCCTACAGTGGTATCAGAGCCATGCTATGCGTAGATGCAGGTTGCGATCTAGAATACATAGAGATGTATGGGTATTGCATAATATAATTAGGTAGTAGATGAGATGTCTTGCTGAAAATTATTTATGTGGGTGACAGATGAAATCTTTTACCCGATGTTCTTGTTGCTTCCCTAGAATTTGCATATTTTTTATCTTGATAATAGTATGGTGGAGTTTCAACGTTCTGGCAATCCGCGATCCTGATTGATCAACGAAGTGCTAACGGTTCATTACATTCCACCGTAGTTAGAAAGAAAGATGAAATTTACCAGACGAAAGGGCAATGCAGATATGATCAGCACGGGGGTCATGCGTATGACGAAGTTCAGTATGAGGCTCGAGATTTTATTATCTCATGTTTCATACACCCCGCAAAGTTAATCTAGCGACTTGAATTATCATACTTGATGATGGACGTTGGTAGCTTCGTTTTGTTTCGAAACCTTAGAAGCCACGAAAAACAGGTCTTTGGATGAACCAATTAGAGGCGTCTAACTTGGTTTTGTAGGAGGGTTTTGCATGTGCATGTGATGTGGTATAGCAGTGCTCATAATAATTTGATTATGTATGAGATGACTATATGATGTAAATTGATTAACATGAACTGCGTGTCATGATTCGGCATGATGGCTGGAGCCATATGATTGTCACTTTAGTGACTTGCGTGTCAACCTTAAGTAGTGCACTTATTTTATTAGCTATAGAGATAGGAATATTATCTGGTGCATCGATAAGGTGGTGGCAATCTTCGCGAAGGTGAACACCGACGCGAATGCCGAAGACGAAGAAATGAAAGACTTCTCCGTCAGAAAGGGCTATACCATATCATGCTATTATGAATTACCTGAGATGTTTATCCCTTTTGATGCACCCATCTTGATTGCGTGGTAGTCGCTTTTTATTAGGGTGATCTATCACTAAAAAATCAAGTAGTTAGTGTTCTCCCAAGTGTAGCACCGTCACGACACCTATCTTTTCAGGGTGCGCCATGGATGCATGGGTACGAACGATTAGAGAAGTGTGAGGTGGGTGAGGTCAGACCTCGCAGCAAGATCACTTGGTTGTCTTGATGTTCATGGCAGGATCGTCCTGAGCTCGGAACACACGCATCGAAAGATGAGCAAGAGTCACATAGAGATGTGATCGGCAAGTTGGCCTACCGATTAAAATTCCCGTTATGAGATGATGATTCTATGACGATGAATTGAAGTCTGGATCTTGTATCACTTAAAGTTAATTGTGAGAGATATTGATTTGAGTGGGAGCGCACTATTGAATTAACATGTTTAATTATTAGTGCAATTAATTATGAACACTGTCTAAGTGTTTCTTGCAGAATAGTTGTAGAATAATGGCTCGCGTTTCCATCTTCCCTGATAAAATTGAATAGCAACTAAATATCTTGTTAAAACTTTATGATTGGTAAAATAATGTGAGGATTGTCCTCAAAAGTGCTGAGAAGGACTTTTTCCTATCGCATGCTTTCCGTATCCTCCCGCTAATGCTATGGATCATGTGAATCTTGTCCTTCGATCCAAAAGCTAGAATTCTGTTACGGTCAAGTGGAATATGTTTTCTTCCATGAAACCCAAACTTTGAAAGTTGGGATAGTTATATGATATTCATGGAACTGAAAATTATTTTCAGATACAAACAAAGCAATGTTTGTTTGCAAGTATTAGTAAAAGTGTTTACTATGCATTTGACTGTTGGGAAAGGGATCCAGAAGAACGCCTGTCATATAATGAAAGGTGAATAAAACAACAACTTAAAGAGAAAGGAAGTGTCCAAAGGGTGTTAGTATGACTTACACGGCTAGGAAGCCGGGGCTAACGCCACTCTTAAGTTGGGTGCTTCTTTTGCGAGTAGGAGAAATACTAAAATTTAAACTGTTAGAAGTATAAAGGCAAAAAGAAAGATGACTGTAATATCCAGCTCATGTATGAATGTCATACAAGTTTTTGATGTATAGTAGGCTGGTCAAAGATATAGTTCTTGGCAATTATGGTTAAACATGTTAATCACTAATTCTTGGGTATTGTGAGTTAATCACAAAGATACCCGCTCGATTGCATTCTGTTGCGAATCAATGTAAGAGCTACTATGGCCTAAAAAGACTAGCCAGAAATGAGGTTAAGGTATACACAGGGAACATAGTAAATGTTACTATACCTTCCATCGGTGTATTGCCGTCTGTATTTATTTTCATAATTCATTTAGAGTTTTACAAACTCTAGCCCATTGCATAAGGTATCTTGCAAGAAGGTTGTTCAGAAGAGAACTTTTTATGTTCGATGTTATGAATAACACAAGGGCCATACTTTCATTATGAATGAGATGTATGTTATGAATATTGATAATAATACAATACCTCTCGGTTTACTTTCATAATTCATTTTAGAGTTTCATACACTCTAGCCCATTGCACAATGTTTGTTGCAAAAGAGTTGTTCATAAAAACAACAATTGTTGTTAAGTATTATGAATAACATGAAGGGTCATGCTTCCATCCAAGATGGGATGTATGTTATGAATATTGATGGTAATATGATACATCCATAACACTGACACTAAATGTCGCAATACTAAAAGAATACCACACAAGTGTGGCACTACATTTGGTCACATTGGAGAAACCCGCATGGAAAATTCCATTATGATGGATTTTGAAGTCTTTTGGTTTTGAATCATCTGACACTTGCAACTTTCCTCCGGAAAGTGAAGTGACTAAAATACCGTTCACAGGCCACAAGGAACAAACAACAAACTTATTAGTGATCATACATTTGATTTATGTAGTCCAATAAGTGTTGTTAGTGGTGGATTTATTTATCTTCACAAATGAATCAAGTAGATATATGGATATTTACTTGCTGAGACGTAAGTCTGGATCTTTTGAAATCGTTCGAAAGGTTTTCAAAAATGAAGTAGAAGTTATTGTAACAAGAAAATTATTTTTCTGCAATTTGATTGCACAGAGGAATATTTGAGTTACATGTTTAGCGAATGTATGATGAGTTGTGAAAGGGGTTTCATAACATGCACCTCCCGGAACAACACTGCAAATGAAAAGTCCGTGGATATGTAATCTAACCATTTATGACATGGTAAGGTCAAAGAAGACATAAATAAATTTGCCATTATCCCTTTTAAAGTGATGCTTTAGAGACTGCAGCTTTTACACTGAAAAGAGCTACATCAGGTCTGTTGAAATGAAGCCATGGTATGGTACGCCCAACCATGTTATATCTTTTCTTAACATTTGGAACATGGGGCTTGTGTAAAAGGTTACAAACCTATTCCAAATCAGACAAGTGCTACTTTGTAGGTTATACCAAAATGTTGGGTATTCCTCCCTCACTATACCGAGGCAAATAGTTTTGCCGCGAAATGGTGTGCTTTTAAAGAGAATGGTTCTTTCAAAAAGGTGAGTGGAAGAATAGTGCAACTCAACGAGATAAACAGTATCTTCGTAATCAGATCAAAGGAAAGAGACCTTGGAAGTAATTCCAGAGTTTCCTATTGCGACTGATATAGAAGTCTCTACAATAAAATGTATGAACTTCGGTCGAACTTGCAGCTGAACCACGTAGGCAAGGCTCGTGCAAACCTCTCAGGTGTGCAAATGAGATATTGTTGTTACACAACATTATACCTACGATACACAAGGAAGCGTTGATGGGCCCTGACTCCGGAATTGGCTAAATGCCAATACAACCCGAGTTAGTTTCCATATATGTGATTCAAGATTAAAACCTTGATACACCTTCCGGAAGACTTAGAGTCTAACGAATATTTATGGAACTTAAAACTGATACGGATAAAAATGTTTTATCCATAAAGCTCGACTTGTTGAAATAACAAGTTCAAGAGTTGACTACAATGAGGTTGTTTTCATTGTAGCGATGCTTAAAGTCGGTTCGGGTTGAACTAGCAATTAATACATATTTCAATCATGAGATATGAAACATGGATGACAATAGGATCTCCATCTGATGGAAATGAAACCAAGGACTTTCATGTGTTACAGTCCAAGGCATTTTGTCTATCCAGAGGATGCTAGTAAGGTTGCAAACTTCAGAGTTCCAGCGATGGACAGAAGAGAGCAAAATGGAGTTGGAATCTTCGTGCTTTGATGAAATGGTTAAAGGGGTTTGACTTCATCAATGGATAAGGAAGATGCTTGTAATTCAAGAAAGTAAGTGGGAGCGTAATAATATTTCTAAAAACCTTGTGGGCTTGATACATTGTTAATTGGAAATTAATTTCTTGACACAAATTAGGACTTCATTTGAAAATAGTTTTCTATGAAGTGCTTAGGCCAAATAGCCTCAATATTAGGCATAATGATCTACGGAGATAGATTTACCTAATTGGGCTAAGCAATGAATACATATTGATAAGGTGCTAAAACCTTTTAGCATTTAAAACCGCTAAGGAGTGATTCTTGCCGGAGTCACATGGAAGAGTTTTTTTGCAAGACTCGGTGTCCCAAAACACTGATGAGCAAAATACATGATGCAGATTCCACACACTTTTGTTTTTGGATTAACCATGTATTCCATGGTATGTAAAACAACCAGATATGTCCGATACCCCAAGGTGTTGCGAGTATGGATGCTAAAGTGATCAAAGTACTGATCGTGGGACAACAGTGAAAGATGTCATTGAGTACTAGAGTAAGTATTGATGATATGGTTTCTTGCAAGCGGAGATCATGAAGAGTTCGTTGTAAAATGTTACACCGATACAGTCTTCATCTTTTCTCCATGCGATATTCGATTTAAGTTAAGGGTTTTGTGTAATACACAATATGGTGGCACGGTAGTTGGAAATTGTTCCCAACAGGATACTGTGGCGAATTATATAACAAATGACTAAGTATGTTGACGCTTTAGAAGCGACAAACAATATGTTGAATCATATAGTTCATTCACGAACTTCGTATGGTTCCAAGATGGCTTTTGTCAATGGGACACTACTGCAGGTAGTTTCTCCATAACTCAGTCTGAGGAATCCAGGTTCGACCTGTGATTCACATACATAAAAGCCAAGTCCACACAGAAAATGAATTTTGTGAAAGCGTGAAAACGCGAGGATATGCAAAGATACACACGGAGCTGAAGTTGTCAGATCCGATGGACATCAGGCTATACCACATGCGAAGCATTTTTACACCAGTATGCCATAGGTGTAAAGTGCATTAGCATTAACTAGATTATTGACTCTAGTGCAAGTAGGAGTCTGTAGGAGATATGCCCTATAGGCAATAATAAATGTTATTGATTATCTCCCGGTTCATAATTATGTTTATGTTCCATGCTATAACTGCTATGGCTCTCGAGTTTGCAATAACCATGAGGCTCGGAGAAGACTCATATGCACGTGTGGAATAATAAACGGAAAATGTATTCCTAGTCTGGCCTCTAAGACTAGCTCAAGTGTTGCATGATGGTTCTGTTTTCCTGATCATGGGCATGTCTATGCCAGCAACCTTGAGGGCACAATGTTAGAAGAACATTTGTGTTGAATAGACGCAAATTGATGTTATGCTATGAGATACATTCGTCACAAGTTAATGCTTAATAACATAGGAAGTTTATGTTTGCATAATTCCTTAGACCATGAGAGTATCAAGTTTCTTCATGCTTGCTTCATGAACTTTGGGGTTTGTTAAACGTCATCCGTAAATGGGTGGCTATTACGGTGGCTTACAGGTTCATGGAAAGGTATGTTAAGTAACTTGATAGCTCAAGATTGGGATTTGCTCCTCCGTCGATGGAGAGATATCTTTGGGCCCTCTCGGTCTTACAGTATCCATTTGTCTGGCCAGACAAAGGGTGATTTGATCACGGAGATGCCGGAACACGAAACGAGAAAAGAGAACAATACCGGTAACAAGGTAAATGGCATAGTGGACAAGGAGTTGATCCACAGGGATGCCAACATGTCTCACCTCGGGTATTCATAACATATCGTGAAGCAATAGGAATAACACACGTCAACTCGAGGTTCACTCTAATATTTATTCGTGTGGGTATAGGGGTCAATATGGGTGTCCACGGCTCCGATGTTGATCATTGATCGGAAGGGGTTCCGGGTCATGTCTATACTTCACTGAACCTATAGGGTCACACGCTTAAGGGTCATCTATCTTCTGAATACTAGACAGGGAGTCTGAGAGAAAGTTTTCGGAAAATGTTTTTCGGAGACATCAGAAAAGTTCTGAAAAGAGAGGTCACCGGATGAGTTCTGGTGAAACCGAAAAAGTTTTCTCGGGGTATGCCATGAAGTCAAAATGGTTTTGGCACATGCCTGATAATTCTTGGAGGGTGCCAGAATCATTCTGGAAACTTTTTGGAATTTTCAGAAATAAAAATCGGAAATGTTTCGGAGCTGCCGGAACCGGTTCAGATGCTTTTATTAGATGAAAATCACTAAACTGTAATTGTTCCAGAACGCGTTGAAAATCATTATGGTGGGTACTGGAAATGTTCTAAGCCCACATGAATATTTTTAGTTCGAACAGACGCCGAAAAATGTCATCATGAATAGTGAAAGTGCTTTTTGGGATATTTTATGGAAAGCCATTATTTTGGGCTTTGTCCCAAGATCTTTTGGGATGACATGGATGGATAGGAAGGTGGTGGAGCCACCCAAGAGGGCTGCCAATTTCGTTGGTGCCATTGGGGGGCCCCCCATGTGGCTTCCTTCCACCATTTGGTGCTCCACTTGCCTCCCCATTTTTCCCTTATGTATGACATAAAGCATGGGCACTTTGGGTATTTGTGGAGGCACACTACCCCTTGGTTTTCCTATAAATAGAGGTGGAGGGGCAGCCCTCCACTCTCAAACCTTCTCACATACAAGTTCCATGCATGATCTGGCTTCTCTCTCCCTCCCCGCGAAATAGTTTCGTAGAGCCGAAAGGCTGTCTGGGTTCCGGCAGGAACTAGTTCTGGACGGTGAAGCCCTGCCGGATAGATGAGACCGTATGTGTGCAACTCTGTAGAGAGGTCGTAGTTTCGGTCCTTTTGCCCGAGGGACTATTTTGAGAGTGCCTCCCGAAGGGCTATCCAAGTGACGGTACGAGTTCGGTGAATCCTCCTGAAGGGTTGTCCGAGTGACCGTCCGAGTTTTGAGGGTCTTCCCGAAGGGCTGTCCGCGACACCGTCCGAGGGACTGTCCGACAGCCTCCCGGAGGGTTGTCCGTGGGGCAGATGAGGGTATACATCCTCGCTGTTGGGAGGTTGTAAATCCTAGCTGCGGGGATCTGCACCGCCGTTCATCATTGACTCTACTTCCGCTGCGCTACGAGTCGGTAACAAAAAGATCAAACCATGTATGCAGTCTTGATACGTCCATTTTGCATCATGCTTTTATATCGATATTTATTGCATTATCGACTCTTATTTCACTTTATGTCACAATACTTATGGCTATTCTCTCTTATTTTACAAGGTTTATATAAGGAGGGAGAATGCCGGCAGCTGGAATTCTGGGCTGGAAAAGGAGCAAATATTAGAGACCTATTCTGCACAACTCCAAAAGTCCTGCAACTCCACGGAACATATTAAAACAAATAAAGAAAAATCCTCGACAAAGATGAAGGCCAAGGGGCCCACACCCTACTCACGAGGGTGGGGGGCGCCCCCCCCCCTAGGGCGCCCCCCTACCTCATGGCCCCCCTGGTGGCTCTCCGACGTCCATCTTCTCATATATGTAGTCTTTCGATGAGAAAAAATAACAAGGAACTTCTCGGGAGGAGACTCCGCCGCCACGAGGCGGAACCTTGGCGGATCCAATCTAGAGCTCCGTCAGAGCTGTTCTGCCGGGGATACTTCCCTCCGGGAGGGGGAAATCATCACCATCGTCATCACCAACGCTCCTCTCATCGGGAGAGGGCAATCTCCATCAACATCTTCACCAGCACCATCTCATCTCCAAACCCGAGTTCATCTCTTGTATCCAATTCCTATCTCAAAGTCCGAGATTGGTGCTAGTAGGTTGCTAGTAGTGTTGATTACTCCTTCTAGTTGATGCTAGTTGGTTTATTTGGTGGAAGATCATATGTTTAGATCCTATATGCATATTATTACCCCTCTGATTATGAACATGAATATGCTTTGTGAGTAATTACGTTCGTTCCTGAGGACAAGGGAGAAGTCTTGCTATTAGTAGTCATGTGAATTTGGTATTTGTTTGATATTTTGATAAGATGTATGTTGTCTAGCCTCTAGTGGTGTTATGTGAACGTCGACTACATAACACTTCACCACTATTTGGGCCTAGAGGAAGGCATTGGGAAGTAATAAGTAGATGATGGGTTGCTAGAGTGACAGAAGCTTAAACCCTAGTTTATGTGTTGCTTCGTAAGGGGGTGATTTGGATCCATATGTTTCATGCTATGGTTAGGGTTACCTTAATACTTTTGTTGTAGTTGCGGATGCTTGCAATAGAGGTTAATCATAAGTGGGATGTTTGTTCAAATAAGAACAACACCCAAGCACCGGTCCACCCACATATCAAATTATCAAAGTATCGAACGCGAATTATATGAACGTGATGAAAACTAGCTTGACTATATTCCATGTGTCCTCGGGAGCGCTTTTCCTATTATAAGAGTTTGTTCCGGCTTGTCCTTTGCTACAAAAGGATTGGGCCACCTTGCTTCACTTTATTTACTTTTGTTACTGGTTGCTTGTTACAATTTATCCTATCACAAAACTATATGTTACCACTTATTTCAGTACTTGCAGAGAATACCTTACTTATCAAAAGGACTACAATAGATCCCCTATACTTGTGGGCCATCAAGAGTCTTTTCTGGCGCCGTTGCCGGGGAGTGTAGCGCCTTTGGTAGGTGGAATTTGGTAAGGAAAAATTTATATAGTGTGCTAAAATTTACTGTCACTTGTTACTATGGAAAGTAATTCTCTGAGGGGCTTGTTCGAGGTATCTTCACCCTGTCCAGTAGAGAAAAGAGTTGCTCCTCAACCTACTGAACCTAGTGAAAATGAAACTCCTTTTGAATTTCCTTCGGGTATGATGGAAAAACTGCTAGCTAACCCTTTTATAGGAGATGGAACAAAGCATCCTAATGAGCACTTAATATATGTGGATGAAGTTTGTGGATTATTTAAGCTTGCAGGTATACCCGATGATGTTGCTAAGAAGAAGGTCTTCCCTTTATCTTCGAAGGGAGACGCATTGATATGGTATAGGCTATGTGATGATATGAGATCATGGGACTATAAAAGATTGAAGTTGGAATTCCATCAAAAGTATTACCCTATGCATCTTGTTCATCGTGATCGCAATTATATATTTAATTTCTGGCCTCGCGAAGGAAAAAGCATCGCTCAAGCTTGGGGGAGGCTTAAATCAATGTTATATTCATGCCCCAATCATGAGCTCTCAAGAGAAATGATCATTCAAAATTTATATGCTCGGCTTTGTGATAACAATCGCACCATGCTTGATACTTCTTGTGCTGGCTCTTTTATGATGAAGACTACTGAATTCAGATGGAATTTATTGGATAGAATTAAACGCAACTCTGAAGATTGGGGCCTCGACGAAGGTAAAGAGTCAGGTATGACACCTAAGTTTGATTGTGTTAAATCTTTTATGGATACCGATATTTTCCGTAAGTTTAGCACTAAATATGGACTTGACTGTGAGATAGTAGCTTCTTTCTGTGAATCTTTTGCTACTTATGTTGATCTCCCTAAGGAGAAGTGGTTTAAATATCATCCTCCCATAGAAGTAAAAGTAGCTGCACCTATTAAAGTTGAAGAAAAGACTGTCACTTATAATGATCTTATTGTTCCTACTTCTTATGTTGAGAAACCACCTTTCACTGTTAGAATAAAGGATCATGCTAAAGCTTCAACTGTTGTTCGTAAAAGCAATATTAGAACTTATACACCTCCTAAGCAAGTTAAAGTAGAACCTAATATTGCTATTGTTAAAGATCTCTTGTCTGATAATATTGATGGGCATGTTATTCACTTCGAAGGTCAAACTGATAGAATTGCTAAACCTTGTGATAAAGATAAACATAGACCTGTGGTAGGCGTGCCTGTTATTTCTGTTAAAATAGGAGATCATTGTTATCATGGCTTATGTGATATGGGTGCAAGTGCTAGTGTTATACCGCATACTTTATACGAAGAAATTAAGAATGAAATTGCACCTGTTGAGTTAGAAGATATTGATGTTACTATTAAACTTGCCAATAGAGATACTATTTCACCAATTGGAATTGTTAGAGATGTTGAAGTCTTGTGTGGGAAAACTAAATATCCTGCTGATTTCCTTGTTCTTGGTTCCCCACAAGATAGCTTTTGTCCCATTATATTTGGTAGACCCTTCTTAAATACTATCAATGCTACCATAGATTGCACAAAGAATGTTGTTACTGTTGGCTTGGATGATATGGTTCATGAGTTTAAATTCTCTAAATTAAGTAAACAACATCGTGAGGAAGAATTACCAAGTAAGGATGAAATTATTGGTCTTGCTTCTATTGCCGTACCTCCTAGTGATCCTTTAGAACACTATTTGCTAGACCATGAAAATGATATGTTCATGAATGAAAGAAGGGAAATAGATGAAGTATTCTTTAAACAGGAACCTATTCTGCAACATAATTTGCCTGTTGAACTTTTAGGGGATCCTCCTCCATCCAAGGGTGATCCCGTGTTTGAGCTTAAACCTTTGCCTGATAATCTTAAATATGCTTATCTTGATGAAAAGAAGATATATCCTGTTATTATTAATGCTAACCTTTCAGAGCATGAAGAAGAAAGATTATTGAAAACTCTGAAGAAGCATCGTGCTGCTATTGGATATACTCTTGATGATCTTAAGGGCATTAGTCCCACTCTATGTCAACATAAAATAAATTTGGAATCAGATGCCAAACCAGTTCGTGAGCCTCAACGACGTCTGAATCCTAAAATGAAAGAAGTGGTAAGAAAAGAGATACTAAAGCTTCTGGAGGCCGGTATAATCTATCCCGTTGCTGATAGTGAGTGGGTAAGTCCTGTCCATTGTGTCCCTAAGAAGGGAGGTATTACTGTTGTTCCTAATGATAAAGATGAATTGATTCCACAAAGAATTATCACAGGTTATAGGATGGTAATTGATTTCCGCAAATTAAATAAAGCTACTGAGAAAGATCATTACCCCTTACCTTTTATTGATCAAATGCTAGAAAGATTATGCAAACATACACACTATTGCTTTCTAGATGGTTATTCTAGTTTCTCTCAAATACCTGTGTCGGCTAGAGATCAATCAAAGACTACTTTTACATGCCCTTTTGGTACTTTTGCTTATAGACGTATGCCTTTTTGTTTATGTAATGCACCTGCTACCTTTCAAAGATGCATGATGGCTATATTCTCCGACTTTTATGAAAAGATTTGTGAGGTTTTCATGGACGACTTTTCCATCTATGGTTCCTCTTTTGATGATTTCTTGAGCAATGTTGATCGAGTTTTGCAGAGATGTGAAGAAACTAGTCTTGTCTTGAATTGGGAAAAGTGCCACTTTATGGTTAATGAAGGTATTGTCTTGGGGCATAATGTTTTTGAAAGAGGTATTGAAGTTGATAAAGCCAAGGTTGATGCTATTGAAAAGATGCCATGTCCCAAGGACATCAAAGGTATAAGAAGTTTCCTTGGTCACGCCGGATTTTATAGGAGGTTCATTAAGGACTTCTCAAAATTTCTCGGCCTCTGACTAATTTATTGCAAAAAGATATACCATTTTGTCTTTGATGATGATTGTGTAGAAGCATTTGAAATACTAAAGAAAGCATTAGTCTCTGCACCTGTTGTTCAGCCACCTGATTGTTATTTACCCTTTGAAATTATGTGTGATGCTAGTGATTATGTCATAGGTGTTGTTCTAGGGCAAAGAGTTGATAAGAAATTAAATGTTATTCATTATGCTAGTAAGGCTCTAGACAATGCTCAAAGAAATTATGCTACTACTGAAAAATAGCTTTTATCAGTTGTATTTGCTTGTGATAAGTTTAGATCTTATATTGCTAATTCTAAAGTAACTATTCAAACTGACCATGTTGCTATTAAATATCTTATGGAAAATAAAGATGCTAAACCTAGACTTATTAGATGGGTTCTCTTGCTACAAGAATTTGATTTGCATATTGTTGATAGAAAGGGAGCTGAGAACCCCGTTGCAGACAACTTGTCTAGGCTAGAAAATATTATTGATGACCCACTACCTATTAATGATAGCTTTCCTGATGAACAATTAAATGTTATAAGTACTTCTCGTAATACTCCATGGTATGCTAATTATGCTAATTATATTGTTGCTAAGTTTATACCACCTAGCTTCACATACCAGCAAAAGAAAAAGTTTTTCTATAATTTAAGACATTACTTTTGGGATGACCCACATCTTTATAAAGAAGGAGTAGATGGTGTCATTAGACGTTGTGTACGTGAGCATGAACAGGAACAAATCCTACGCAAGTGTCACTCCGAGTCTTATGGAGGACACCATGCTGGAGATAGAACTGCACATAAGGTATTGCAATCTGGTTTTTATTGGCCTACTCTCTTCAAGGATGCCCGTAAGTTTGTCTTGTCTTGTGATGAATGTCAAAGGATTGATAATATTAGTAGACGTCAAGAAATGCCTATGAATTATTCTCTTGTTATTGAACCGTTTGATGTTTGGGGCTTTGATTATATGGGACCTTTTCCTGCCTCTAATGGATACACACATATTCTAGTTGTTGTTGATTATGTTACTAAGTGGGTAGAAGTTATTCCAACTAGTAGTGCTGATCATAACACTTCTATTAAAATGCTTAAAGAAGTTATTTTCGCGAGGTTTGGAGTCCCTAGATATTTAATGACTCATGGTGGTTCACACTTTATTCATGGTGCTTTCCGTAAAATGCTTTCTAAATATGATGTTAATCATAGAATTGCATCTCCTTATCACCCACAGTCTAGTGGTCAAGTAGAGTTGAGCAATAGAGAGCTCAAATTAATTTTGCAAAAGACTGTTAATAGGTCTAGAAAGAATTGGTCTAAGAAACTTGATGATGCAGTATGGGCTTATAGAACTGCATACAAAAATCCTATGGGTATGTCTCCGTATAAAATGGTTTATGGAAAAGCATGTCACTTACCTCTCGAACTAGAACATAAGGCATATTGGGCTATTAAAGAGCTTAACTATGATTTTAAACTTGCCGGTGAGAAGAGGTTATTTGATATTAGCTCACTTGATGAATGGAGAGCCCAAGCTTATGAAAATGCCAAGTTGTTTAAAGAAAAAGTTAAAAGATGGCATGACAAAAGGATACAAAAGCGTGAGTTTAATATAGGTGATTATGTATTGCTATACAACTCTCGTTTAAGATTTTTTGCAGGAAAACTTCTCTCTAAATGGGAAGGCCCCTATGTTATCGAAGAGGTCTATCGTTCCGGTGCCATAAAGATCAACAACTTCGAGGGCACAAATCCGAAGGTGGTAAACGGTCAAAGAATTAAACATTATATCTCAGGTAATCCCATAAATGTTGAAAGCAATATTATTGAAACCGTAACCCCGGAGGAATACATAAGGGACGCTTTCCGGAACGTTTAAGACTCCGAAATGGAATAGGTATGTGGTACGGTAAGTAAACCAACTCCAAAACAATTTTTAAGGCAATATTTCTCTGTTTTGGAATATTTAGAAAAATAGAAAAATAAGTAGCAGTCCAGGAAGGACACGAGGGCCCCACAAGGGTGGTGGGCGCGCCCCCTACCTCGTGAGCACCTCGTGTGCCTTCCGGACTCCGTTTTCTTGCACTTTACGTATTTTGGTCGGTAAAAATTCATTATATAACCTCCCGAAGGTTTTGACTCCCGTATCACGCAAATATCCTCTGTTTTTGTTTCGAGCTATCCCGTTGCAGATTAAATCAACATGTCTTCCTAGGATTCGGAAAGAGAAAGCTATGTGGATGATTACTTAGCAAATCCAATGGTCTATGGAGATGTGGAACATGATTGATGGACCACGGAGGAAGAAGAGGACTATGAACCCAAGGGGAAGGAGGAGACGAGCTCACATGAAGATGAAGCACCATTACCTCAACTTGGGGACATGCACGTGGAGTTCAAAAAGTCAAGTCTCCCTGATAGGGTAAAGAAACCCAAGTTCGAGTTTATCCCTTTTCGTCTCTTGCAGGAAAATAAGCAGGACCTATGCAAAAAGATATTAACCCTGGAGTGGGAGATTGATGATCTAAGGGATCAAAATGCCGTCCTCAAGCGCAAATTAAGGGAGAAGCCAAAGCCATCAACTAAGCCAACATCACCACCACCTTCTTCACCGACAACAAAGAAGGAGATATAATCACATGGGTATGGGCACTCCCCTTGGCAACTACCAAGCTTGGGGGAGGTGCCCCGGTATCGTATCACAATCACAACTCCTATCTTTACCGTTTTTCTTAGTTCGATCCTATTAGTAGTATCTTGATCTAGTAGAATAAAGTTTATGGCATGATCTAGTTTTGAGTTTTGCTTTATGATCTCTCTTTGTAATCGAGTCCGTGAGCTATATATAATAAATATTAGTGTTGAGTCATGGGATTGATTATTTTGCCATGATCTTGGGAGAATAAAAGAAAGAGAAAAAGAATAAAAAGAAACAAAAAGTTCATATTAATCTTATTGAGAGTAATGACTTCACATAGAAAGAGTATGATGATTAAAAGTTGTTGGGAGTTGGCAGACATAGCTTTGGTCATTGTTGCAATTAATAGGAAGTAATAAGGAAAGAGAGGTTTTCACATATAGATATATTATCATTGACATCTTTTATGATTGGGAGCACTCATTAAAATATGACATGCTAAAGAGTTGATGTTGGACAAGGAAGACAACGTAATGAGTTATGTCTTTCTTATATCCGAGATACAGTATGTTGTCATGGATCCTCTAACTTGTTGAGCTTGCCTTTCCCCCTCATGCTAGCCAAATTCTCAGCACCAAGTAGAAATACTACTTGTGCTTCCAAATACCCTTAAACCAGTTTTGCCATGAGAGTCCACCACATCTACCTATGGATTGAGTAAGATCCTTCAAGTAAGTTGTCATCGGTGCAAAGCAATAAAAATTGCTCTAAATATGTATGATTGATAGGTGTGGGAGAAATAAGCTTTATATGATCTTGTGATGTGGAAGTAATAAAAGCGACGGACTGCATAATAAAGGTTCATATCACAAGGGGCAATATAAAGTGACATTCTTTCGCATTGAGATTTTATGCATCCAACCATAAAAGCGCATGGAAACCTCTGCTTCCCTCTGCGAAGGGCCTATCCTTTATTATTATCTTCTACCTTATGCAAGAGTCATGGTGATCTTCACCTTTTATTTTTCATTTTATCCTTTGGCAAGCTTAGCATGTTGGAAAGAACATGATATATATATCTAATTGGATGTATGGGAGCATGAACCATTATTGTTGACATTACCCTTGAGGTAAAATGTTGTGGGGAAAAACTATAAGCCCCTATCTTTCTCTGTGTCCAATTAAAACTCCGTAACCACAAGTATCGCATGAGTGTTAGCAATTATGGAGGACTAAATGATAGTTGAGTATGTGGACTTGCTTTTTAGCTCTGACATAGACTCTTTCCGATGTTATGATAAATTGCAATTGCTTCAATGACTGAGATTATAGTTTGTCAGAGTCCAATAAAGTTTATGATTTATACTTTTGCATTGTGAATAGATCATCACTTGAACATATGTAATCATATGACAAAATCTATATATGTTGTTGTTATGAGAATAATCATGATGCCTTCATGTCCGTATTTTATTTTTATAGACGCCTCTACCTCTAAACATGAGGACATATTTATTGTTATTGGCTATTCTATCTTATTTTACAAGGTTTACATAAGGAGGGAGAATGCCGGCAGCTGGAATTCTGGGCTGGAAAAGGAGCAAATATTAGAGACCTATTCTGCGCAACTCCAAAAGTCCTGAAACTCCACAGAACATCTTAAAACAAATAAAAAAATCCTCGCCAAAGATGAAGGCCAGGGGGCCCACACCCTGCTCACGAGAGTGGGGCGCTCCCCCTAGGGCGCGCCCCCTACCTCGTGGGCCCCCTGGTGGCTCTCCGACGTCCATCTTCTCATATACGAAGTCTTTCGATGAGAAAAAAAACAAGGAACTTCTCGGGACGAGACTCCGCCGCCACGAGGCGAAACCTTGGCGGATCCAATCTAGAGCTCCGGCAGAGCTGTTCTGCCGGGGATACTTCCCTCCGGGAGGGGGAAATCATCACCATCGTCATCACCAACGCTCCTCTCATCGGGAGAGGGCAATCTCCATCAACATCTTCACCAGCACCATCTTATCTCCAAACCCTAGTTCATCTCTTGCCAATTCTTGTCTCAAAGTGCGGGATTGGTGCTAGTAGGTTGCTAGTAGTGTTGATTACTCCTTGTAGTTGATGCTAGTTGGTTTATTTGGTGGAAGATCATATGTTCAGATCCTATATGCATATTATTACCCCTCTGATTATGAACATGAATATGCTTTGTGATTAATTACGTTCATTCCTGAGGACAAGGGAGAAGTCTTCCTATTAGTAGTCATGTGAATTTGGTATTCGTTTGATATTTTGATAAGATGTATGTTGTCTAGCCTCTAGTGGTGTTATGTGAATGTCGACTACATAACACTTCACCATTATTTGGGCCTAGAGGAAGGCATTGGGAAGTAATAAGTAGATGATGGGTTGCTAGAGTGACAGAAGCTTAAACCCTAGTTTATGCGTTGCTTCGTAAGGGGCTGATTTGGATCCAGATGTTTCATGCTATGGTTAGGGTTAACTTAATACTTTTGTTGTAGTTGCAGATGCTTGCAATAGAGGTTAATCATAAGTGGGATGTTTGTTCAAATAAGAAGAGCACCCAAGCACCGGTCCACCCACATATCAAATTATCAAAGTATCGAACGCGAATCATATGAACGTGATGAAAACTAGCTTGACGATATTCCCATGTGTCCTCGGGAGCGCTTTTCCTATTATAAGAGTTTGTTCCGGCTTGTCCTTTGCTACAAAAGGATTGGGCCACCTTGCTGCACTTTATTTACTTTTGTTACTGGTTGCTCGTTACAATTTATCCTATCACAAAACTATCTGTTACCACTTATTTCAGTACTTGCAGAGAATACCTTGCTAAAACTGCTTATCATTTCCTTCTGCTCCTCGTTGGGTTCGACACTCTTACTTATCGAAAGGACTATGATAGATCCCCTATACTTGTGGGTCATCAAGTCTCCATAGTGGTCCTGGGCTGGTGCGTAGGTCAGAAATTTTTTGTTTTCTGCTGCGTTACCCTACAGTTTCCTCTCAAAGGCAATACCCTCTTTTCTAGGGTTCCTGTTGAGGATCTGCTTTTTAAGCACATCACAAAGATTCTCATGCCCTTTGAGGCTTTTGTACATGCCTGTCACATACAATTCCTTCAGCCCTGCATGGTTAGTGAAACTAGCAGCATCCTTAGATGAGGAATTTGTGATAGCAGAGACAGTTGAAGAATTTGCAGCAATTAATAGAAGCATTTGAGCTTTCAGGTGAAGAATTAGCAGATTCACGTTCAATGCATTTCAAACATGGTGGAATGAATTCAACCCGAGCGGAACTGATCTGTTGAGCAAGCAATGATTCAAGTTCCTTCTGAAGCTCTTCATAACTCATCCTTAACTGCTCAAGATCTTGCTTTCTTTGAAGAAATTCACCAGAAAGCTTCTCATGGTCAGATAAGAGAGTGTTATGATGACTCTGAAGATTAACAAAATTAGTCTAAAGTCTCTGAAAATTTTCAGTCAAAGTTTTAGTATGATCCATTTCTTCACCCAACATATCATCGCTTTTGTCTAGCATATTTTGAACCTTTTCAAAAGCTTTTTGTTGTCTCACAGCAATCTTAGCAAGTTTAGAATAGCTAGGCTTGAGGTTTTCATTAGCTTCATCCTCACTTGATTTAGGGGAGCAGTATTTGAGTACCTTGGCACCTTTTGCCATGAAGCAATAGGTGGGAGCGTAGTCATCATCGCCGTCGTCAGTAGTGTTGGGGAGGTCATTTTGCTCAGAGTTGAAGATGGACTTGCTGATGGAAGCAGTAGCGAGGGCTAGGATTGCCACACTAGAGTCTGACTCCTCAGAGGCCTCCTCTTCCTTAGATTCAGCTTCAGAGTCCATTTCTCGCCAATGAATGCCCGAGCCTTTTTGGAGCTGCTCTTCTTGTGAGATGAAGACTTCGAGGATTTTGATGACGAGGACTTTGAAGGTTTCTTCTTATTCTTCGAGTCATCAGAACTGTATTCCTTGTATTTCTTCTTCTTTGATTCCTTCTCCCATTGAGGACAATCTTGAATGTAGAGACCAGGTTTCTTGCATTTGTGGCAAGTTCTCTTCTTGTAGTCACGGGATGAGGAATCTATTCTCATGTCATCACTTCTTGAGGATTTACCAAAGCGACCACGCCTTGAGAACTTCTGGAATTTCCTCATGAGCATTGCTAGCTCCTGGCTCAGTTCTTCAGGATCACCAAGGCTGCTACCAGAATCCTCACCTTCAGATTCAGAGACTACCTTGGCCTTTAGTGCACGTGATCGGCCATAGCTAGGTCCATAGAGATATCTCTTCTCAGCAAGTTAGAACTCATGAGTGTTTAGCCTCTTGAGGATATCAGTGGGATAAAGTGACTTGTAGTCTCCATGTTCTTGTATCATCAGTGCCAGAGTGTCAAATGAGGAATCAAGCGATCTCAGCAATTTCTTCACCACCTCAAGTTCAGTGATGTCAGTGGCACCAAGTGCTTGAAGCTCATTTGAAATGTCAGTGAGGCGATCGAAGGTTTGCTGAACATTTTCATTGTCGAGTCTTTTGAAGCGGTTGAAGAGACTGCGAAGAAAGTCAACTCGAGAGTCACGCTGTGTTGAGACTCCTTCGTTGACCTTGGACATCCTATCCCAGATGGCCATACTGCCCTTTGCTCAGATGGCCATATATGATGTTCTTCGCTTGAGAGCCAAGTTTCTTGAATCTATTCACATCAGCAGTGTTGACGGTAGGAGTGATAGAGGGAACGCCATTTTCCACAACGTACCAGACATCGTTGTCAATTGCCTCAAGATGCATTCGCATCTTGTTCTTCCAGTAGGGGTAGTCCGTCCCATCAAAGGAAGAAGACCCAGAAGAGACCTTGATCATATCTGCAGTCGACATAACTAAAACTCCAGGCGGTTAAACCAAAATCACACAAAACAAGGGAGTACCTTGCTCTAATACCAATTGAAAGTGCGTTATATCAACTAGAGGGGGTGAATAGGCGATTTTTACAAATTCATCACTGAGGAATTTCAGGGTGAGGAAATTCCTAGGCAACGAACTACTTAGCGGCGGAATAAGTACTCAGATGCAAGCATAACAGAGTAGTAACACAGTCATCATGATGAAAAGAAAACAAGCACAAAGTACAAGTAGCGTAAACACGGGATAAGCAGGATGAAGAAAATGTGACTGAAGAATTAGGATTGAGGAAGTCTTCAGCCAAAGTCTTCAAACAGTAACGATCAAGTACAACAACACAGTAATGAGGAAATGAAAGGGTTGAGGAAATAAAATTAGTTAGCTCGGTGAAGACAATGATTTGGTAGACCAGTTCCAACTGTCGTGACAGTCATACGTCTGGTTGGAGTGGCTAGTTATTTAAACCTGAGGACACGCAGTCCTGGACACATAGTCCTCACTGTATTCTCCTTGAGCTAAGGTCACACATACCTTGCCCAATCACTCGTGGTAAGTCTTCAGGTGACTTCCAAACCTTCACAGACTTGGTCACTTGGCGATCCACAATTTCCTCTTGGATGCTCTAGACCATGACGCCTAACCGTCTAGAGAATGCACAATCCTCAGAGGTAACAAGCGTAGGTTTCGCACATGAACAATCTCTTCAGTGATGCTCGATCACTTTGGGTTTGTAGGTGTTTGGTTTGGGTTTTTAGATTTTTCCTCACTTGATGATTTTTGCTCAAAGTCCTTGGAGGATGGGATGCTCTCAAGGACAAGTGTCAGTTTCTCGCGGAGCAGCCAACCAGTTAGTGGTTGTAGGGGGCGGCTATTTATAGCCTAGGGAGCAGCCCGACATGATAAGGCATAAATTCCCTTCAATGATATGACCGTTAGGTGGGTAAGATATTTTGGGACAGCTGGCGCATAGCACAACAATGGTCAGAAATTTGAGCTTCAAATTCCTCAGGGCTATCATGTTCCTCAATTGTAGGCAATCCACACTGGCGAATTCCTAACTCCTCAGTCAGGACAAATTCCTCAGAGACCAAAAGATCTTCGTCTCTGTCACTGAAGAAATTGACTGAACTACATGAGATTTCCAATGGCTTCACTCGAAAGGATTGGTAGGTGTAGCATTTTGAGATGAGCATTACTTGGAAACTTTTCCTTAGTTTTACCTCGTCCCCCTTTAACAGTACGATGTTTCCTATGACTCAAGAAAGAGAAAAACGAAACTGCAAAAACAAAAGTCTTCACGCTTCAAGTTCCTCGCATGAATATCAAGTCTTCACGGTCACACCACTTTCTTCACTTTCATAGTCTTCAGAAAGCCAAACTCTTCAGTTGAAGGCATTCATTTTTAGGGGTCGACTTTTCTCTGTAAATATCAAACTCCTCATAGACTTATAGACCTGTGTACACTCACAAACGCATTAGTCCTTAACCTATAAGTCTTCAATACACCAAAATCAGTAAGGGGCACTAGATGCACTTACAGTTCATAACGTCCGGAATTGCTCCTGCAGCAGGCCTTGCACCTAGCGGTGCATCAAGGACGTAATTCTTCTGTGCAGCAATGAGGATAATCCTCAAGTTACGGAACCAGTCCGTGTAGTTTCTACCATCATGTTTCAACTTAGCTTTCTCTAGGAACGCATTAAAATTCAACGGAACGTTGGCACGGGCCATTGATCTACAACATAGATATGCAAAAACTATCAGGACTAAGTTCATGATAAATTTAAGTTCAATTAATCATATTACTTAAGAACTCCCACTTAGATAGACATCCCTCGAGTCATCTAAATGATCACGTGATCCATATCAACTAAACCATGTCAGATCATCATGTGAGATGGAGTAGTTTTCAATGGTGAACATCTCTATGTTGATCATATCTACTATGTGATTCACGTTCGTCCTTTCAGTCTCTGTGTTCCGAGGCCATGTCTGTACATGCTAGGCTCGTCAAGTTTAACCTGAGTATTCTGCACGTGCAAAACTGTCTTGCACCCGTTGTATGTGAACGTAGAGCTTATCACACCTCATCATCATGTGGTGTCTCATCACGACGAACTGTTGCAACGGTGCATACTCAGGGAGAACACTTATGCCTTGAAATTTAGTGAGCGTTCATCTTATAATGCTACCGCCGTACTAAGCCAAATAAGATGCATAAGAAGATAAACATCACATGCAATCAAAATATGTGACATGATATGGCCATCATTATCTTATGCCTTTGATATTCATCTCCAAAGCACCGTCATGATCTCCATTGTCGCCGGCTTGCCACCTTGATCTCCATCGTAGTGTCGTTGTCGTCTCGCCAACTATTGCTTCTACAACTATCACTAACGCATAGTGATAAAGTAAAGCAATTATATGGCGATTGCATTTCATACAATAAAGCGACAACCATAAGGCTCCTGCCAGTTGCCGATAACTTCTACAAAACATGATCATCTCATACAACAACGTATATCTCATCATCTCTTGACCATATCACACTAGTAGAAAAGGGGCCATTTGTCCCGATTTGTAAGGGCCTTCTGTCTTGGTTTTGGAACCGGGACTAAAAGGTCGTTACTAATTCCTTTGGCCTTTAGTCCCATTCTTACACGAACCGGGACAGATGGGCCTCCACGTGGCCGCTGCGGCCAGCCCAGGCAGGGGGGACTTTGGTCCCGGTTGGTGACACCAACTGGGACCAAAAGGTGAGCTGAGGTTTTTTTGAAAGGGGCTGGTTTAGGGGTTTTGGGGGTTAATTTAGGTTGTTATTAGCTAGCTAATAGAGAGAAGTGTCCTCTCTTATATATCCGTGCTTGGTTTACCAACGCTACTATTATGCCTAAACATGGCTTAGATTGAAATGAAGGCAACATGTGGTGCATGTCGAAAGTAATACTAATCCTAACTTGATCAAGTTTGGATTGTACTACTTTCGACATGCACCACATGCATGTTGCCTTCACTTCAAGCCAATCCATGTTCATTTCACCCACTGATATATAATAACTCTTCATGCTCGCATCATGCCTCATCATATATAATAACAAGTCTACTAATCATCATCATACAACTTCTACTCGTTATTAATAACAAGTCATACGACCATCATCCTCATAGTCATCGAACCAACCCTACTTAATTGTTCTAAGCACATGATCATCAGTATTAGGTAGGACCTAAATACCCTCTTTAAGGTAAAATAGCATAAAACAATATAGACCCTGACTCTCCATTATGGAGAATGGAGATCATCCTGTCTCCAATTCTTGCGCTTCGCTTACTTTTGCTTCCAAGAACCTCCTTACGACTGTCCATACATTTTTTCCATCCTTTTATTTGCATGTCTCCATTTCTTTTAGAAATCTCGTATGGACAGTTGAGATTCGTAGGATGACCTAGCTGTATGTTCAAAACATTAAGGCTACCTTTCTGATACATCAAATGAGGCACACAATTCTCTGGGATTATATGTTGAAAAACATAGTAATAACTTCATAGTTAGCAATGATGTACTAGTTTTAGAAGTATGCAAAAGATGCACGGATGTCATAATAGTAAAAAATCTTACTAGGGTATCTCCATGGTAGTTACCGTAGTTCAACACGTGCACTAGTGGCACGTATTGACCATAATGTTGAGGAGTTTGATTGTAGATATTGTAATTCTCAACATCAGTACAAAATCCGACCAGATGATTTTTCTCCTGATAACTTAATTCGGAGCCACCGGTGTAGTGGGTTTTGTGTACCATCTCCCGCACATTCTTTGAAGAATGAAAATAAGTTTTCAATGGAAATAAGCTGTCAACTATTTTGAAATAAACAATATAAATTAGCTAATAACTATGTTTGAGAAACTCACATAGCGGTAGAATTGGAGGCGTATCAACAAGGACCCAAATGTCCATATTGTCTTGCTCGATTTTAGGATCACCAAGATCCATGGTGACAAGCATACCCTCATCAAAACCATACATCTTGCAAAGTGCTTCCCATTTTTTGCAACCAAAATGGGTTATGCTCTCAGAATTGTACAGCTTTACTTCAAAATCCACACCATGATGGGTCCTTAGGTGAATTTTCTTTGTTTCAAAACTTTCATGGTCTTCAAAACCCATCCTCTCCAAGACATAGCGTCTTGCATGGCATGGGATAAGCTAGTAGAATTGTAAAAGGTGAAAAGTACACGTTGAAATATTTGAAGTCGTGCTTAATTACGAAAAAATAACACTTGTCGTCATTGCGTACCGTTTCAACATCGAAGGTCTCCTCCAGCTTAATGCTGAAGCACCGATCTTCGTCCAGGTGAGGCCTGTCGCACAAACCTCGGTCGTCGTGGCACCAGCCGCACTGTAGCGACCAGACCTCAAACAGTCTGATCTCTGTGCTCCGGTGTCATCCCTGGATCAGTAATGCTGACACCACACAGTACTTGGAGGATTTATAGCAGAGTAGCAGTCACACACTTATTACATCGAGTGTCTCAAAAGAGAACTTATTACAATAAATATGGCTTAAGGCCATCTAATAACGATAACAGCGGAAGGCTTGGAAGATAAGTGAGTCCATCAACTCCAACGGCATCACTAAGTATAGAACCAAGACCTAAAAACTCCTTAATCGTCATCTGAAAAGTCTGTAACATTAACGTTGCAGCCCGAAAACGGGCCAGCACATGGAATATGCTGGCAAGGTAACACATAGAGAGTAATGGAATGAAACAACTATACTATATGCATATTTGGCTGGTGGAAAGCTCTATGGTTACAGTTTTGCGTAAAGCCAATTTTTCCCTACTTCAAAGGAATAAAATTTAATTACTATCATGGTGGTTGTTAAACATTGAGAATGGTTGACAGCATTCTCAATCCCAATTAAGCATCATCTTTAAACATAACCCAACAAAATTAATTTAGAGTAACATGTTGAGATTCACATGAAAATCCAAGTACTAGATACTCAAGATGTCCATAACCGGGGACACAGCTAACCATGATTAGTTTATTACACTCTGCAGAGGTTTGTGCACTTTTCCCCACAAGACTCGATCGCCTCCATTTGGTTTCTCGCACTACATGGTGTTTGAGAAGACGGATGACCGAGACATAGTCTTTCAGAAGCGCTAGCACCTTACGATCGGGTAGACCGTACCACCTACATCCCCTACATCTGCTAGTCTACCAGTGTAAGAGTTCACACGACTTAGTCAACTATGCTAGAGCCCATAATAGCTTGTGGCTACACACGGAAGTTTCTAGTATGAATAGTCTCATGATCCCTTTGAGCCTGGGTGGCGGTCCAAAAGAAAACAGGCAAGTCCTGGAATACCCAGGTGCCTCAATCCACCCAGATGTGTGTTTAAGTTGCCACCTTAGTTAAACCATTAATTAACAATCTCACATATGTCATGGATTTCACTCACCCAATCCACGTCTACTAGCATAGCTTGGCATAATAAGCAAACGTAGAAGTAACTCCCAAAGGTTTGAAAATAAACAGGTAATAGGTACTACCTCATCTACTTCCCATCCCACAATTTAATTAGATCCTAATCATGCAATGTGTGAGGATTGATCTAATGCAATAAAACTGGGTAGTAGAAAAGGTATGATCAAAGTCTTACTTGCCTTGCTGATGATCCGCGAAACCTAACGATTCGAAGTAACAGGCGGCGCACTCCGGGTATTCTATCGTAGACAAACAAACAAGCATACAATAAGTACTCATCTAATGCACAGGTAAAACTCAAATAAGAGATCTAACAAGAAGGTTCAACTTAAGAACTCCGGTTGGCAAAAAGAATCAAATCGAACGAAGCAACGAAAATCAAACGGCGAAAGAAAACAACTTCGTTTTAGTAATCTGGATCAAGGGCAAATTTTACAGTAGCAAAATCTTGTTTAAGTTGGTTAAACAGATAAAGGGTTTCGAGACGAAACTCTAGGCGCTTGAATCGCCTGATTCCGATAAACGAGCGAAAAGTTAAACTAAAACGAAAATCGGATCAGGAATCGCGATCAGAAAAATCGCAGATTTAATCCGAGAAAAAGAAAAACGATGAACGCTGAATTTTTTCTCTCTCTTTTTTTTCGGCACGGAAATCAAGGCGCGACGAACCTCGGCGGCGGAATCCGGCGGCGGTGGCGGCGGACGTCGGTGGCGGCTAGGGCGGCGGCGGCTAGGGTTGGGGCTGGCTAGGGTTTCTCCTCGGGGCCGGGCCTCGGCTTATAAAGGCCTCCCGGGTCGGTGTCCAGGTCGGACACGGCCCGTTAAGTCGGTTCGCATTTTTTTTCCGCTCGGAAGAAAAATAAAAATAAATACTAAATGGACTTCAAAAATTCCGAAATAAATTTTCACGGGGTTCTAAAATGAAGCCGCACAAGGTGAAAATTTATTTGGGCCCTAAATGAAATTTTGAAAAACGCACTTTTTTCCTAAATTCAAATAAAACACCGAAAAACCCCGAAATAAAATCTTGTTTGATTTTACTATTAAATCCTCAATATTTCTTTATTTTGGGAAAGTCATTTTATTCCCTCTCTCATATTTTTGTAATAGAAATAATTGATGATAAAATAAATAAAATCAAATGATCCTATTCTCAAAATTTGAGAAAACTCAAATATGAAAATAATGAAATCCCCAACTCTCTCCGTGGGTCATTGAGTTGCGTAGAATTTCTAGGATCAACCAAAATGCAAAATAAAATATGATATGCATGATGCTCTAGTGTATAACATTCCAAATTGAAAATTTGGGATGTTACAAACCTACCCCCCTTAAGATGAATCTCGCCCTCGAGATTCGGGTTGGCTAGAAAATAGGTGAGGGTGGTCTTTGAGAAAATCTTCCTCTCGCTCCCAGGTGGCTTCATCCTCCGTGTGGTGGCTCCACTGAACTTTGCAAAACTTGATAACCTTGCTGCGAGTAACTCGGCTGGCAAACTTGAGGATCTTAATTGGTTTCTCCTTGTAGGTTAAATCGTTATCCAACTGAATAGTTTCCAAAGGCATTGTGTCTCTCAACGGTATGTCAGCCATCTCCGCGTGACATTTCTTCAACTGGGAAACGTGGAACACATCATGTACTCCTGACAATCCTTCAGGAAACTTCAACTTGTAGGCCACTTCTCCCATACGCTCCAAAACTCGATATGGTCCTACAAATCGTGGCGCTAACTTCCCTTTAACTCCAAAATGCTTTGTTCCCCGAAGTGGAGATACTCGAAGATAAGCTCTGTCTCCGACTTCGTAAACTGTCTCCTTGCGTTTAGAATCTGCATAACTTTTCTGTCTGGACTGGGCTACCTTGAGCCTATCGTGAATCAACTTCACCTTCTGTTCAGACTCTTTAATCAAGTCAGGTCCAAACAACTGGCGGTCTCCAACTTCGTCCCATGACAACGGTGTCCTGCACCTCCTTCCGTACAAAGCTTCGAAAGGGGCCATCTTCAAACTGGCTTGGTAACTGTTGTTGTAAGAAAACTCTGCATATGGCAAATTATCGTCCCAACTAGATCCATAATCTAGCGCACAAGCTCTCAGCATATCCTCCAAAATCTGATTTACTCTCTCGGTCTGTCCATCTGTCTATGGATGAAAAGCGTACTGAACTCTAGCCTGGTACCCAAAGTTTCATGCAACTACTTCCAGAACTTTGAGGTAAACTGGGTTCCTCTATCTGATACGATACTCCTTGGAACTCCATGCAGACATACGATCCTGGTCATGTATATCTTTGCCAACTTAGCACTGGTATAAGTGGTCTTTACTGGGATGAAATGAGCTACTTTCGTCAATCGATCAATTACAACCCAAATCGAGTCATAGCCTGAACGAGCCCTGGGCAATCCCGTGATAAAATCCATGCCTAGCTTATCCCACTTCCATTCGGGTATCGGCAATGGTTGTGACAATCCCACTGGCTTCTGATGCTCTGCCTTTACTCTCTGACATACATCACAAACTGCTACATACTCCGCAATATCCTTCTTCATTCTGGTCCACCAGAAAATATCCTTCAAATCCAAATACATCTTGGTATTTCCTGGGTGAATTGAATACGGTGAACCGTGTGCCTCTTACAAAATCAACTTCCTGATCTCCGGGTCATTGGGCACGTAAACGCGGTCTTTAAACCATAGGGTGTCGTGCTCATCCTCATGAAATCCTTTAGCATTTCCTTTGCTCAGTTTCTCCTTTATAGTGGCAATATCTTTGTCAGTTTTCTGAGCTTCCCTGATTCTATCCATCAAAGTTGACTGAATCTCCAATGCTGCTACATAGCCTCTCGGAACTATTTCCACACATAGTTCACAAAGATTTTCTGCTAACTCCTTGGGTATTTCTCCCGTCATTAATGTATTGACATGGCTCTTACGGCTTAATGCGTCAGCTACTACATTAGCCTTTCCGGGGTGATAATGCAATTTCATATCATAATCCTTGATGAGCTTCAACCATCTCCTTTGTCTGAGATTCAAATCCTTTTGTGTGAAAATGTACTTCAAACTCTTATGATCCGTGTACACCTCACAATGGTTTCCAATGAGGAAATGCCTCCATGTTTTCAAAGCAGGCACTACGGCTGCTAACTCCAAATCATGCGTGGCATAATTTAACTCATGAGGCTTCAGTTGTCTTGAGGCATATGAAACAACTCTCCCTTCCTGCATAAGCACTACTCCAAGTCCTCGACGTGAAGCGTCGCAATACACCTCATAATCTTTGGTCTGGTCTGGCAAAATCAACATTGGTGATGTAACCAAACATTTCTTCAACTCCTGAAAACTAGCCTCCCATTCCTCTGTCCATATGAACTTGGTATCTTTTTTCAACAACTCTGTCATAGGCTTCGCAATCTTTGAGAAATTCTCACTAAATCTCCGGTAGTATCCTGCGAGTCCAAGAAAACTCCGGATGTCTCCAACTGTTGTTGGGGCTTCCCACTTGGTCACGGTTTCAACTTTAGCGGGATCTACTGCTATACCTTCTCCAGATATAACATGTCCGAGGAATCCTACTTCCTTCAACCAAAACTCACATTTGCTGAACTTGGCATATAATTGATGTTCTCTGAGCTTTCCAAGTACCAAACACAAATTCTCCTTATGTTCCTCTTCATTCTTCGAATAAACCAGGATATCATCAATGAACACTACGACGAACTTATCCAAGAACTCCATAAACACCTTGTTCATCATGTTCATAAAATAGGCAGGTGCGTTAGTCAGACCAAATGACATAATGGTATACTCGTACAGCCCATACCTGGTAGTAAAAGCTATCTTAGGAATATCCTGTTCTTGAATCTTCAACTGGTGGTATCCTGATCGCAGATCGATCTTGGAAAATACCTTAGCTCCTTGCAATCGATCAAACAGATCATTGATCATTGGTAGTGGGTACTTGTTCTTGATCGTTACTTCATTCAATCCTCGATAGTCAACAACCATCCTTAACGATCCATCCTTCTTCTCTACTAGTAGTACTTGCAATCCCCAAGGCGAAGAACTTGGGTGAATATATCCTTTATCCAGTAACTCCTTAATCTGCGTCTTAATTTCCACCAAATCCATTGCTGGCATCCTATAAGGTCTCTTTGATATTGGCCCTGTGCCTCGCAATAGCTCAATCAAAAACTCAATATCTCTATCCGATGGCATGCCTAGCAACTCTTCTGGAAATACATCGGGAAAATCCCTTACCACTAGTACTTCCTCCTGCACAACTCCTGTTAGGCAATTTACTTTAGTCCTCTTTGGCACATGCCGGGATACATACTTGATCCTTCTCCCTTCTGGTGTGGTAAGCAAAATTGACTTACTAGCACATTTAATATTCCCTTCATACTTTGATAACCAATCCATCCCTAATATCACATCCAATCCTTGAGATTCCAATACTATTAGGTCTGAGGGAAAAACATAGTTACCAATCCTTAATGGTAACCGATCACACCATAGACTAGCCACATACTCTGCTCCGGGCGAGGTTACTAACATGGGTGACCTAAGGGCTTGGGTTGGTAGGTTATACTTATCCGCAAATCCCCTTGAGATGTATGAATGCGATGCACCAGTATCAAAAAGAATGAGTGCAGTAAATGACTTAACCAAAAACTTACCTATTACTGCATCGGGCTGAGCCTCAACCTCCTCCACGCTAACGTGGTTCACCTGTCCCCTGTTGAAAGGGTTCGGCTTCTTCCCAGAACTTCCATTGCTATTTCCATTTTGTAATTCAGGACATTCATTGGCATAATGTCCTGTCTAAGAACACTTAAAGCAAGTGACTTGGCTTAGGTCCTTCTTGGCTGGGGTTGAGGGGTTGGTGCGGTTCTGGACGTTGCTTCCTCCATTGCCATTACCATTCTTGGTGCCATTGTGATTGTGCGAGCTACCTCCTCCATGAGTATGCTAAAAATGTCCTCCCGGTCTAGGGGTAAAACGTGGCTTCTGCTGAGCTCCTGAATTGTACTTTCCTTGTCCATACTTCCTCTTACAATTCTCAATTTGCTGATGCTAACCTTCAATCATAAGAGCACGATCTACCAACTCCTGGTAGTTGTTGAAGGTTGCTACCATCAACTGCATGCTCAACTCATCATTCAGTCCTTCCAAAAACTTCTCCTGCTTAGCTGCATCCATAGCGACGTCATCTGGTGCATAAAGTGCTAACTTACTAAATTCCTCCACATACTGGCCAACTGTCCATCCTCCTTGGCGCAAGTTGCGAAACTCACGCTTCTTCATGGCCATAGCTCCTGCTGAAACGTGTGCAGTACGAAAAGCCTGCTGAAACTGGTCCCATATGACAATGTCGACTGGGAAAGTGGCTGTGAAATTCTCCCACCATGATGCTGCGGGTCCTTCTAGCTGATGTGCGGCAAACTTTACCTTCTCCGCATCTATGCATCCTGCTGTGGTCAACTCCCTAGCTGTCTTGCGGAGCCAATCATCTGCTACTATCGGCTCGGTGCTACTGGAAAACACTGGCGGATTCAGCCTAAGAAAACGGGCTAAGTGGTCAACAGGTGGTGGTGGTGGTGAGTTGTTGTTGTTCCCCTGATTCTGATTCTGGACTAGCAACTGCGTCAATGTGTTCTCCTGCTGGATCAACTGGGTGAGCTCCGGTGGAAAGGCAAATCCGGGGTCACGTCTCGGAGGCATCTGAGGGTTTAGAAAAGATGAGATATAAGAATAGAGGGGGTCTAAAGAGAAAACACTACCCATATGCACATGAGGAAAAACAAACAATTCACTTCAATCAATCAAACAAGGGCATACAATCGATCTATCTATCGCAAAAGTGCTCGGACTACTATATTTACATGGTGGACTACTACTACTGATGAGGTGGTCTACTAGAAATATTCTACGGTCGTTGACTCCATGATATCTGCTCCAGCTTCATCAACATAGTCATCATCTCTACTATCTTCTTCCGAGTCGGTGCCATCGATGATGATGTAGTCTTCCGGGCTAATTCCTTTGGGTTCTTCGTCTTCATCTACTGGCGTAGGGCCTCCCATAAATATTCCAATCTTCTTGATCAGGTTGTCATTCTTCTCCACCAATACTTTAATTTCTTCTTCATAATCTTCACGTGTAGCCTTGAGTTCTTCCTCCAGTTCCTTGATTCTAGTCTTAGCCTTCTTCAGATCTATCATGTCGGCGCACATCTGGTTCTCCTGTCGTCGAATGTGCTGATTTAACTCCTGGATAAAAGATGTGATTAATCTATCCTTCCTGGTGCTGATCATCTCCCAGTGCTAATCTCGGCGCCCACAAATCTGGTAGATAGTATCCTTGAGATCCTTGCGGTAGACTTATCCAATGCGTCCCATGGCGATGTGAGATGCCATGCTCTTTCCTAGAATACAAGTTGGTGCATCAAAAGAAAACTCTATGGGCTCAGTGACTGGCATGAACGTCCTTCCTGGAACTTGAACTTGAATCATCCAGCGCTCTTCTTCAGGTAAAGTGGCGTTGTAGGTTCCCGTGAAGCTTGGTACTCCTATGTTCAGGTATCTAGTGACTTCCTTCTAGTGTCGTCCAAAGGGTGTATCTTCATCCGGTTGCGTGAACTTGTTCCTTGTATCTGCCATCCTAAAGAGTAGAAAAGATGAGAGGTCAGAAGAGAAGAGAGTGAATAGTGATCTAGGTCTTGTGCTTAGTGGTCGTGTCCTACAGTCAGCGTGTGCTCTGATACCATCTCTGTAGCGACCAGACCTCAAACAGTCTGATCTCTGTGCTCCGGTGTCATCCCTGGATCAGTAATGCTGACACCACACAGTACTCGGAGGATTTATAGCAGAGTAGCAATCACACACTTATTACATTGAGTGTCTCAAAAGAGAACTTATTACAATAAATAGGGCTTAAGGCCATCTAATAATGATAACAGCGGAAGGCTTGGAAGATAAGTGAGTCCATCAACTCCAACGACATCACTAAGTATAGAACCACGACCTAAAAACTCCTTAATCATCGTCTGAAAAGTCTGCAACATTAACGTTGCAGCCCGAAAACGGGTCAGCACATGGAATATGCTGGCAAGGTAACACATAGAGAGTAATGGAATGAAACAACTATACTATATGCATATTTGGCCGGTGGAAAGCTCTATGGTTACAGTTTTGCGTAAAGCCAATTTTTCCCTACTTTAAAGGAATAAAATTTAATTACTATCATGGTGGTTGTTAAACATTGAGAATGGTTGACAGCATTCTCAATCCCAATTAAGCATCATCATTAAACATAACCCAACAAAATTAATTTAGAGTAACATGTTGAGATTCACATGAAAATCCAAGTACTAGATACTCAAGATGTCCATAACCGGGGACACGGCTAACCATGATTAGTTTATTACACTCTGCAGAGGTTTGCGCACTTCTCCCCACAAGACTCGATCGCCTCCGTTTGGTTTCTCGCCCTACATGGTGTTTCAGAAGATGGATGACCGAGACATAGTCTTACAGAAGCGCTAGCACCTTACGATCGGGTAGACCGTACCACCTACATCCCCTACATCTACTAGTCTACCAGTGTAAGAGTTCGCACGACTTAGTCAACTATGCTAGAGCCCATAATAGCTTGTGACTGCACACGGAAGTTTCTAGTATGAATAGTCTCATGATCCCTTTGAGCCTGGGTGGCAGTCCAAAAGAAAACAGGCAAGTCCTGGAATACCTAGGTGCCTCAATCCACCCAGATGTGTGTTTAAGTTGCCACCTTAGTTAAACCATTAATTAACAATCTCACATCTGTCATGGATTTCACTCACCCAATCCACATCTACTAGCATAGCTTGCCATAATAAGCAAACGTAGAAGTAACTCCCAAAGGTTTGAAAATAAACAGGTAATAGGTACTTCCTCATCTACTTCCCATCCCACAATTTAATTAGATCCTAATCATGCAATGTGTGAGGATTGATCTAATGCAATAAAACTGGGTAGTAGAAAAGGTATGATCAAAGTGTTACTTGCCTTGCTGATGATCCGCGAAACCTAACGATTCGAAGTAACAGGAGGCGCACTACGGGTATTCTATCGCAGACAAACAAACAAGCATACAATAAGTACTCATCTAATGCACAAGTAAAACTCAAATAAGAGATCTAACTAGAAGGTTCAACTTAAGAACTCCAGTTGGCAAAAAGAATCAAATCGAACGAAGCAACAAAAATCAAACGGCGAAAGAAAACAACTTTGTTCTAGTAATCTGGATCTAGGGCAAATTTTACAGTAGCAAAATCTTGTTTAAGTTCGTTAAACGGATAAAGGGTTTCGAGACAAAACTCTAGGCGCTTGAATCGCCTGATCCTGATAAACGAGCGAAAAGTTAAACTAAAACGAAAATCGGATCAGGAATCGTGATCAGAAAAATCGCGGAGTTAATCCGAGAAAAAGAAAAACGACGAACGCAGAATTTTTTTTCTCTCTCTTTTTTTGGGCACAGAAATCGAGGCGCAACGAACCTCGGCGGCGGAATCCGGTGGCGGCGGCGGCTAGGGCGGCGGCGGCTAGGGTTGGGGCTGGCTAGGGTTTCTCCCCGGGGCCGGGCCTCGGCTTATAAAGGCCTCCCGGGTCGGTGTCCAGGTCGGACACAGCCCGTTAAGTCGGTTCGTATTTTTTTTCCGCTCGGAAGAAAAATAAAAAGAAATACTAAACGAACTCCAAAAATTCCGAAATAAATTTTCACGGGCTTCTTAAATCATGCCGCACAAGGTGAACATTTATTTGGGGCCTAAATGCAATTTTGAAAAACACACTTTTTTCCTAAATTCAAATAAACCACCGAAAAACTCCGAAATAAAATCTTGTTTGATTTTATTATTAAGTCCTCAATATTTCTTTATTTTGGGAAAGTCATTTTATTCCCTCTCTCATATTTTTGTAATAGAAATAATTGATGATAAAATAAATAAAATCAAATGATCCTATTCTCAAAATTTGAGAAAACTCAAATATGAAAATAACGAAATCCCCAACTCTCTCCGTGGGTCATTGAGTTGCGTAGAATTTCTAGGATCAACCAAAATGCAAAATAAAATATGATATGCATGATGCTCTAATGTATAACATTCCAAATTGAAAATTTGGGATGTTACACGCACTCCCCCGGGAGACTTTCGTCGTCCGAGTACGACATTTCCTATGTTCATAATTCAAATATTAAACGTCTACAATTAAATATATGTACTAAAAAACCTAAGTTAGATCATTATTATTCATCACGGGTTGACTATCGGTCTGTCTAGTCTTTTCTTGAAAACTCTCAACATGGGAATGAAGGAGAAGCTACCCCCATATATGGTGGAGACTCGACAGACTTAAAGTCAACCCGAGGACACATATTATCGGACTCATATTGACATGGAGATTTGGCAGGTCTCACCTCGAGGTCGGAGGGGGGTTGCTGACAGGGACGACGGCGCGGATGATGGAGGGGGGCTCCAAGATTTCTGCGAAAACAAAAACCCTATAAGCGATCAACTAATCAAATGCATACGCCCTGCATAGTGCTCTCCAATTTTAGCATTCAAAGTAGGAGTACTTTTCCAATTTGAGCATTCAATAAGCAAAACCAAATCGTAAAACAAAGTAGTATTCAAATTAGCATGCATTCAATTATAAGCAAAACTACATCATCTCTTGCGTCCGTACATCATCGAATATTATCACTAATACTCCTCGAATACTATCATACATATAGCATTGCTAATACAGCTAGAACCATAGCGCCCAACGGGTATCGGCGCAGGCGGTGGACACCCAAAGAGAAGGAATCATCACAGGATCATAACTCCAGTGAGATCCCTGAAGAACCTGCCAGGTATTCTCGAACCTGCCCTCCAACGCAACCATGTAGCGACGGACATGCTCATCCTCCTCGCTGACATGGTGACGTACCACCTCCGCGGTGTCTGGAAGCCTCGGCACCGTCACTAGCCCACACGACCGCCACCAAACAAGGATCGGGTCAACGACGGGCTGGCTCCTCACCAACCTATGCCCCCCGGAAGGTAGCACCTCACAAAACCATCCCGGCGGAGCCCAGTCCTGGACGTGGCCCCTCTGATCAAGCCGGCCTCCTCCGCTGAGTCGACGACGAGGATGCGGGACAGGCATCGTCGACGTCGATGCGTGAATAATTGCTTTAACTAAAAAAGTAAACTAGTTCTATTAATTTTTTTTCTAAAAATAAACTACTTCTACAGTAAAATAAAGTAGTTTTATTAAATCAACTAGTTCAACTACTAAGCACTTACTATAAATAAAATAAAGTAGTACTTACTAAAAATAAACTATTTGTATATATAGTAAAATAAAGTAGTTTTATTAAATCAACTAGTTCAACTACTAATTAAGCACTTACTATAAATAAAATAGTTTTATTAAATCAACTAGTTCAACTATTAATTAAGCATTTACTATAAATAAACTAGTTTAACTAGTTCAACTACTAATTAACCACCTCCGCGGTGTCCGGAAGAAGAAGAAAAAGAGGAGAAGAAGAAAGGATTAATAGAGAAGATGGAAGAAAAAAAAGAAGAAGAAAAAAGAGGAGAAGAAGAAAGGAATAGAGGTCTATTCCTTTCTTCTTCTTCTTCTTTCATCTTCTTATTTATTTCTCCTCTTTTTTCCTCTTCTTCCTCTCCTCTTCTTCTCCTTCTTCTTCTCCTTCTTCCTCTCCTTCTTTTTCTTCTTCTTCTTCTTCCTTCTTTCCTTCTTCATCTTTTCTTCCTTTTCCTTATTTTACTTTTTCCTCTACACTAACCTAAAATCGATATCTACTAACAACCTAAATAAAAAATTAATACATATATGAAAAAACATATATAAACAAAAAAATGCTATGAACATTATATTCATACATACATAGCCACATCTGCCGGGGTACTGATCCACGGGCACCTATGGGACCGGCGGACCGGGTCCCTTTCGGTTCGGCGGGGGCGGAGATCGTGCAAAGAGCGGATCGAGGCGATGCACGCGAGCGATTTACCCAGGTTCGGGCCGCACGGATGCGTAAAACCCTACTCCTGCTTTGTGGTTTGTATTGATTTCTTGCTCGGGAGCGCGGAGTGCTACAGTACACACCCGCAGCTAACAAGACCGAGCGTGAGTGTTCGAACCAGCTAACCCCCCCCCCCAACGTTGCGCATGGGCCTCCTTTTATATGCTCAAGGGGTCACCGACAGGTGGCAACGGAGGCAAAGGGTAAAAATGTAAAAGGTGCTGCGGTTGGTACAGCTACCTGCTACTGTGTATCATACCTAACCCTGACGGCAGGGGACAAGGGCCTTAAATGCCCGTCTGTGTCGCCTAAACAGTGCGAAAAGGGACCGCCAGGGACGCCACCGTTCGCCACGATGGCGATCTTGTCAGCGCCGCTTGCCACCGCACGCCGCTGGCTGCACAGCCTCCCGCCACGTACGCCTGGAAGGCCCCAGAGCGACACGTTGGTGGATGTGCTGGAGCGCGGGCCCAGGGAGGTGGCTTGCCACGGCAAGCGCCTTGCCGCTGTCGTTGTCTTGTCGCGTCCGGGAGCTTGACGCTCACCGAGCCTTGCCGGGGCGCGTGGTGTGCCGCGGCAAGCCTTGCCGCGGGATGCTGCGGCAAGCCTTGCCAGGGCGCGTGGTGTGCCGCGGCAAGTTCCTTGGGTGGCCTTCCCGGCAAGCTCCTCTTGCCGGGGTCTTGGGATGCTTTTGTTAGCCTTCCTGGCAAGCTCCTCTTGTCGGGGTCTTGTCTTCTTGGCTTGGACACTTTGTTCTTGAATGGCTCCAAAGGAACCACGGAGGACCTTGGGGGTCACCCGGCAAGCCTTGCCGCGGGATGCTGCGACTGCCCGTGCACAAGTTCGGGATACTAGGGTACCCCTACTCTAGTACACCGACAGGAGCCCCCGGGCCTGGGCCATACACGGTTCCGAGCGCTGTTGGGCCAGGCCCAAAACAGGGCACGGGCACGCGCGGCCTAGGTTACGCCGTATCTTACTCCGTATCCACCGTGCCCTCCCCGAACGGCACGCGTCGAATGCGGCTTTGTGGGAGAGATCGTGGGGGTTTCTTTATTCAGAAATGCGGAACGTCCGCCCCTCCCCCTTTATAAGCAGGGGAAACAGGGGCAGTTCGCCGATTCGCCCGTTACTGTTTTGTCTTTGTTTCTCACTTGCTTTTCCCTGAACTTGTTCCTCTTCAGGACTCTAGCCCAGAGAGCGGCGAAGAGAGCTAAGGTCCCGGTGATCGTCATCGAGGACGAGCCCACTGCGACAGCAGGTGGCGCGCCCGAGACAACCTTGCCGGACCCGGCGACTTTTCCCCAGGGCAGCCCCCAGCGTAAGTATACGGTTTACTTTTTGCTGCGAGGCACGCTTGGGTACTTGTCTTTGCTGATATCTGCTTGTTGACTTGTGTAGGAGCCGAGCAGCCCCACCAGGAGCCAAGGGAGAATCCCCTGACAAGGGAGAATTCTCCGGCAAGGGAGGGCTTCCCGGTAAGGGAGAAGTCTCCGGCAAGGGAGAGCGCCAGCGGCCCCCCAACGGTGGAGACCACGACTGCAGACCCCGGCACAGGTACTCCTCTTGCTTCAAAACTTCCCTTGGGTTCTTCTTCTTCTGATCTTCTTTTTGTTGGATTTTTGCTTGACTCTTCCCCCTTTTCCGGCCGTCAGATCCATCCGCCGCGGAGCAGATGGAAACCGAGGTCGCCGCCGACGAGGCAACTGGTGCTGGAGATGCCGCCGGTGCCGAGGCCGCCAAGGCTGTCGCCGCAGCAACTGGCGAGGGATCTGGCGATCGTACTGACGGCCCAGAGGCCGCAGGAGCGCCAGGCACTACGCCGACCGCCGACCCGTCCGCCGAAGCCGCGGCGCCAAGCACCGAGGAGCCCCAGCTGGGCGTCTACTTGAAGGCCGGCGACGACGTCTTCATCAATCTTCCCTGGGCATCAAGCTCCAGAGCGCCGGTCGAGGGGGAGATCTTCGACGGAGAAGTGCTTGCCTCCGCGGGGCTGACGCTGGTCGACGTGCCAAGCAGCAGCAGCAACGAGCCCGAAGAAGAGCGGCTGCTGCAGAAGTTGATGTCGCTCTACCACGCGCGACAAGCCAAGCTGGAGTCCCGCGAGACGCTTGTCGCGAAGGCAGGAGCAGACATTGAAAAGTGCGCGGAAGAGCTCGGGGGTTTCGACCGGGAAGCCCTCCGATCCCTGGCGGAGGAGCGAGAGCAGCTCATTGAAGCGCAGAAGGCCTTTCTCCTCGAGAAGGCCGAAGCCGAAGAGCGCCAGCGACTTGCCGCTGTGAAGCTAGCCGCGGAGGAGGGCGAGCTGGCGCAGCAGAAGGTCAATCTTGACGCCCACGAGGAGGAGCTTGCCTCGCGCGAGGAGAAACTTGGCGGAGCCCTCAAGCAAGCGGAGGATGCTGCCGCCGCCGCCGAGGCCGCCAAGGAGGAGTTGAAGTCCAAGGTGGCGCGGCTGGAGGCCGATCTCTCCGAGAAGGGCAAGGAGCTCAGCGCCGCCAAGGTCTCCAACGTAGATCTTGAGTTGAAGCTAACCACTTTGACCAAGACTCTGGACAGCGCCAAGAAGCGGGAGGTGGCCTTGAAGGAGGAAATCAAGGCCGACAAGGCGCTGCTGGAGAGTGCTGCCGCCGCCCAGAACGCCTTCAGGGAGACCATGACGCACTGGACGGAGAGTCTTGTGAACGCCGCCACGGACATCGACAAGGAGCTGGCGCAACTGGGGATGGAGGATCTCGGGTATCCCTCCGACGACAACCTCCAACCCAGCGCCAAGCTTGTTCCGTTCTTCAAGGGCGTGGCGACGGCCCTTCAGCGACTCCGGGAGAGGATCCCCAAGCAACTGGCTGATGAGTCGCGCAAGATCTGCATGGGGGCCCTCCAGAAAGTATTAATGAAGGTGGCCTTCCGCAATCCAGGCCTCCGCCTCACCAACATCCTCAGGACCTTGCCGCCAGAGGCTGATCTGGAGGAGCTCAAAGCCCTTGTCGCACCCATTGTGGACAAGGTGAGCGGGACCAAGAGGGTTGAAGGCGATCGCGTCGATTAGGCCGCCCATTTCTTCTTCCCTTGTCGCTATTTATCATGTCATGAAAACAATCTGTTAGAGCCGCGACAAGTTATTTTTGTAATATAACTCTATTCTGGGCAATGATCGCAATGTTATTCCCTTTACTTGATACCTCCCTTTGTATGTTTTTGCCCTACGCTTTTAGGGAACTTGCCGGTGCAGGCACCTTAGCCGCGAGCGCTGAGTGCGGAACGTCAGCAGCCCGCTGGCGGTGCCGTTACCGACAAGAAACCTTGTCGCAACTAGTCGCAGCTCACTTAAGTTGTTGAGCGAACTCGAAACAAAGTAAGGGCGCTAGCGGCTCACTTAAGTTGTTGAGCGGACTCGAAACAAAGTAAGGGCGCTAGTAGCTCACTTAAGTTGTTGAGCGGACTCGAAACAAAGTAAGGGCGCTACTAGATACGAGTCGGTTCCTCCGCACACAGGTTTTCCATACAAAGTGCGGTCGTTCAAGGGAGATAACTAAAAAATTTAAAAAATCTGATTGCTCAAACTTTGGCAACTTAGCTTTTCTGTTGTTTGCTTCCCGGCAAGGCGAAACTTTCTTGAACGACGCCTATTCCATACCATTATCTTCTCCTTTCCCCCCGGCAAACTTGTGGGCGAGGGAACCTTCCTTTCCTTGGAAAAAAGAAAGAAGAGAAAATAAAGATATGGAGCCTTGCGGCTCGTTACTACTTACCGGGGAGTAGGTGCTGCACAAAATGTCAGATAACACATGCAAAAAATAGAAGGCATGAAAATGACAAAATGTGCGGAGCACATGAGCTTTACTTATGCACGGGGTCTGCGCCCGGCTTTGTACAAAGGATTACATGCAACAGCGGCAAGACTTGTACAAAAGGTGGTTGCCGGAACAGGTTCCGGCAACCGCGCCTTACGGGTAAAACTTATGAAGATGCTCAATATTCCAGGAGTTGCTCACCGGAACCCCATCTTCGGTCTCAAGGCGGACAGCGCCAGGCCTAGTGACTCGTTTCACCCGGTAAGGGCCTTCCCACTTCGGCGTCAACTTGTTGGAATTCTTGGCGGACTGAACACGCCAAAGAACAAGGTCGCCTTCCTCGAAACTTCTGGCGTTAACTTTGCGGCTATGGTAGCGGCGCAAAGCTTGCTGGTAGCGAGCAGCTCGCACAGCAGCCTGAAGACGGTCTTCCTCAAGGAGCAGCGCGTTATCTTGTCGTAGCTGCTCTTGCTCAAGCTCATCATAAGTGAGCACTCGAGGTGACCCGTATACGAGTTCCGTGGGGATAACTGCCTCCGCTCCATAGACTAGAGCGAAAGGTGTCTGGCCAGTGGCTTGATTTGGTGTCGTCTTGATCGACCAAAGAACCACCGGCAGCTCCTCGATCCAGTTTCTTCCACACTTGTGCAGCCTGTCGAAAGTTCTGGTCTTGAGCCCGCGCAGCACTTCAGCATTTGCCCTCTCCGCTTGACCATTGCTTCTCGGGTGAGCAACAGAAGCGAAGCAGACCTTGGCGCCAAGATCTTGGACATACTGCATGAAGGTGCGGCTCGTGAATTGTGTACCGTTGTCGGTGATTATCCTGTTAGGGATCCCGAAGCGGCAAACAATCGACCTGAAGAACTTGACGGCTGACTGTGCGGTCACCTTCCTCACTGGTTCCACTTCTGGCCACTTTGTGAACTTGTCGATTGCAACGTACAAGTACTCAAAGCCCCCGACAGCTCGGGGAAAGGGGCCAAGGATGTCGAGCCCCCAGACCGAAAATGGCCAGGATAAAGGGATCGTCTGGAGAGCTTGAGCTGGTTGGTGTATCTGCTTGGAATGGAACTGGCATGCTTCACACTTGGTTACTTGTGCAGTTGCATCCTGGAGGGCTGTCGGCCAAAAGAAACCTTGCCGGAACGCTTTGCGGACAAGTGCTCTTGCGCCAATGTGGTGACCACATATGCCTCCATGTATCTCTGCCAACAGCTTTTGTTCGTCTTCCCGGTGAATACACTTCAATTTCACACCGTTGAGTCTTCTTCTGTACAGTGTCTTGTCGACAAACTGGTACATACTTGACTGCCGGGCTACTCTTTCCGCTTCTTCTTGCTCTTCGGGAAGTTCTCCTGTCTGAAGGAAACGGACTATCTGCTGTGCCCATGTTGGAGCTTGCGGCTCTACAACAAGGACTAAAGGCAAATGTGCTGCTACGGGAACATCCGCTTCTACGGCAAGAACCTGCGGCTCTGCCGGAGCTTGACGTTCCCCGACAAGCTTGCCGGAGAAAAACTTGTCGGGAGCTTCTGCTTCAACGGAACAAACCCTAGGGCTTGCCGGAGCATATTGCTCCTCAGCACTCTTGGTGTTGGTCTCAGCTGCTGTGGGAACATCCGCTTCTACGGCGAGAACCTGGGGTTCTACCGGAGCTTGACGTTCCCCGACAAGCTTGCCGGAGCAAAACTTGTCGGCAGCCTCTGCTTCAACGGAACAAACCCTAGGGCTTGCCGGAGCAGACTGCTCCTCAGCGCCTTTGGCGTCGATCTTAGGGACCTTTTTGGTGGTGGCTTCGGGAAGCTCTGCCGGAAAATAGTCACCAGAAATCAACTTCCTCTTCTTGCTCTGTCCAGTTGATGGCGTTACAGACGGTTGAGTCAGCTTGAGCACAAAGATCCCTGGTTCCACAGGTAATTTAAGTGCGGTGCACTTTGACAGGCCATCAGCAATGGCGTTCTGAGCTCTTGGAACATGCTCCATTTGTAGGCCGTCAAAGTGCTCTTCTAGTTTTCTCACTTCGTCAACGTAAGCTTCCATCAACGGACTCTGATAATTCTTGTTTACTTGGCGGACGACAAGTTATGAGTCACCCCTGACAATGAGCTTCTTGATTCCAAGGTCTGCCGCGATCCTGAGACCGGCAAGCAAGCCTTCGTACTCTGCAGTATTGTTTGTTGCTTGCTCCTTGGGAAAGTGCATCTGGACTACGTACTTGAGGTGCTCTCCGGTGGGTGCGACAAGCAGCACGCCAGCGCCGGCGCCTTGCAGCGAAAAGGCACCATCAAAGTACATCAGCCACTCTTTGCTTACTTCCTTGTCGGGGATGCTTGTTTCTGGAATTTCTTCATCTGGTGTTGGCGTCCATTCTGCTATGAATTCTGCCAATGCTCTGCTTTGAATAGTTGAAGTGCTCTCAAACTTGAGGCCAAAGCTTGACAGTTCCAGCGCCCACTCAACAATCCTGCCTGTCGCTTCTGGATTCTGTAATATCCTCTTTAGCAGAAAGCGAGTGACAACTGTGATCTCATGTGCTTGGAAGTAATGGTGCAGCTTTCTCGAGGCCATGAGGAGGCCGAAAAGCAATTTCTGCATGCCAGAGTACCTTGACCTAGCCCCCTGCAAAAGGGAACTGACAAAGTAAACTGGGCACTGCACCACCTTCTTCTACATCTCCTCTCGCATCTGCGCAGATCCATCTTTGTCGGGACCAGAGCTTGCCGGGGAAGCCCCTTGCTTGTCGCTGGACGCGCTTGCCGTGGTTGCTGGCTCATCATCTGCCTCCCTCTCTGCTACTAACGCAGCACTAACCACTTGATTGGTTGCCGCTATGTACAGCAGCAACTTCTCTTGTGGCTTAGGTGCGACAAGTATTGGAGGGGAGGACAGGTATCTCTTCAAGTCTTGCAGCGCAGCCTCCGCTTCCGGAGTCCATTTCATTGGACCTGCCTTTTTCAATAGTTTGAAAAATGGCAGGGCGCGCTCAGCAGACCTAGAGATAAACCTGCTGAGAGCAGCCACACAACCGGCAAGTCTTTGTACATCCTTGACGCGCTTGGGTGCTTCAATCTGCTCAATGACCTTGATCTTGTCGGGATTAGCTTCAATTCCCCGCTGAGACACGAAGAACCCGAGAAGCTTGCCGGAAGGAACTCCAAACACACACTTCTCTGGGTTGAGCTTGAGGCTGATCTTGCGCAGATTTGCAAAGGTTTCGTCCAAATCTTGAATCAGAGTTGCCCTGTCCTTGCTCTTGACCACTATATCATCCATGTAGGCTTCCACATTTCTGTGTATTTGCGGCTCAAGGGCGACATGGACTACCCTTGCAAATGTTGAACCAGCATTTTTTAATCCGAAAGGCATTCATACGAAATAGTACGTGCCACATGGAGTAATAAATGCGGTCTTCTCCTCATCCTCTTCTGCCATGAAGATCTGATGATATCCTGAATATGCGTCAAGAAATGAAAGAAAATCACATCCGGCTGTGGAGTCAACAATCTGGTCAATGCGCGGCAAAGGAAATGGGTCTTTGGGACAAGCTTTGTTAACATCGGTAAAATCGATACAAAGTCTCCATTTCCCATTTGCTTTGCGCACGACTACAGGATTGTCCAACCACGTGGGATGGAGTACTCCTCTGACAAGGCTTGCTGCTTCTAATTTCTTGATTTCTTCTGCAATGAACTCTTGGAGCTCCACTGCCTGCTTCCTGACCTTCTGCTTGACGGGCCGCGCATGAGGACAAACGGCAAGGTGGTGCTCAATCACTTTCCTGGGAACACCGGGGATGTCAGACGGTTGCCACGCAAACATGTCGACATTCGCCCGCAGGAAAGCAACAAGCGCGCTTTCCTATTTAGGGTCGAGAGTGGCATTGATGGTGAAGGTACCACTAGTGCCGTCCTTCTTGGCGGACACCTTTTTCGTCTCTGGCAGAGCTGCCATCGTCTTCTTACACTTGCCGGTGGAGCTCGATGGTGCGTCCTCGACGGCAGCGCAGCACTCCGAAGAGGTGCGCTTGCCGGAGTGGGCATCAGAACTCTTGCCGGACTTGGTCTTCTTCCCCCCGGGAGCTTCAGCGGCAAGTGACTCGCGTTCTGTGGCGGCTGCTGCTTCCCGGTAGATCTTGTCGGCACAGATAAGAGCATCTTTCTTGTCGCCAGGGATAGAGATGACGCTTATCGGGCCTGGCATCTTCAGCATGTTATATGTGTAGTGAGAGGCTGCCATGAACTTGGCGAGTGCTGGACGGCCAAGTATCCCATTGTAAGGCAATGGAATATCGGCAACGTCAAATGTGACCCTCTCAGTCCTGAAGTTCAGCTCGCTGCCAAATGTTACGGGCAGCGTGACTTTCCCCTTCGGCTTGCTCCTTCCCGGGTTAATTCCTTCGAATGTGCCGGTCTCTTCGAGCTCGCTGTCAGGGATCTGGAGTTTCTGGAGTACAGGGGAGGAGATCAGGTTCAAGCCGGCCCCGCCGTCAACTAACAACTTAGTGACCTTGAGGTTGCGGATAGTTGGTGAAACCAACATCGGCAAGCACCCGACCGCCATTGTGCGATCAGGGTAGTCCTCAATGTCAAAGATGATAGGCGTGCTGGACCATTTCAGAAGTTTGCGCGATTCGACGGGTGGTTCCGCTGCATTGACTTCCCGCACCCACTGCTTGAGTTGGCGGTGTGAAGTGTGCAGAGAAGCACCGCCGTCAACGCACAAGACCTCTGTGGCTTTCTGGAACTCCTGCTCACTGGTCTCAACATCATCCATGTCTTCGTCGTCGTCGTCTTCATCGTTGTCGCGGCCGCGGGGAGGTCTGTCTCCTTGTCGCTGCTTGGCCTTGCCGTGGTGTCCTCCCCGGCCGGCGCGCTTCTTGCTGGATTCTCCAACACCTCCTTGGGCCCTCTCCTTGTCTCGCCGCTCGTACTCAGCCTTTTGCTGCTGGACAAGCTGCTCGACCTTCTTGCAGCTCTGGAGGTCATGGCCCTTGGTGCGGTGAATCTTGCAGTACTGCTTGTCGGTGCCGTCCTGCTTGTCGGCGATTGCCACAGCCTGGAAGTTGGTGCACGCGGCAACCTCCTTGCCGGAACTACCAACGTTGGCCTTGTTGGCGCCACCTTCGTTGCCGGACTGCTCAATGACTAGCACCTCTTTAACTTTCTTCTTCCTGTTCCGCCGCCGGTTTTTCTTTGTCGGGGCAGCATCCTCACTGTCAGATCCTTCTGCTCCGGTCTTCTCTCCGGGGAGTTTCCTCCCTTCCTCAGCACGTGCACACTTGTCGGCCAGGGCATACAGCTCACTGACGTCTCTGATCCTGCACATCGCCATCTCCTCCCGCATCCTGCGGTTACGCACGTTCTGATGGAACGCGCTGATGACCGCGACGGGGTTGACGTCTGGGATGTTATACTGTACACGGCTGAATCTCTGAATGTACTTGCGCAGGGGCTCTCCTTCCTTCTGGGCGAGCAGATGAAGGTCACTCTCTTGGCCATGAGGTTTGTGGCCGCCTGTAAAGGCGCCGACAAACTGATGGCATAGATCAGCCCAGGAGGATATGGAGTTGTCCGGCAAGTGCATGAGCCAGGACCTGACATTGGGCTTGAGCACCAGCAGGAAGTAGTTGGCAAGGATCTTGTCGTCCCACCCCCCGGCAGCCTGCACCGCGATGGTGTAGATGCTGAGGAACTTCGACGGATGCGTCTTGCCGTCGTATTTCTCTGGTACATCTGGTTTGAAATTCTTCGTGCTGGGCCACTGGACTTGCCGTAGCTCATGAGTGAACGCAGGGCAACCTACCGCGTACGGCAAGTCGCCTGGTTCCCCTGGCGCATGCATGTCAACAGAGGGCCCAGCGCGCTGGTCTGATTGACGTCGCGCTTCCCTTCGGCGCTCGATGCGAGTAGGAGCGTCTTCTTGTTGTCGTTCTTGAAGAACTTGGCGCTGATCGCGACGAGCTCGCGGATCTGACGATGCGGTGGAGTCGCTGTCGAGGTGGATCCGGCGAGTCGGCGATCTCGGCCTTCGGGGCGGAGAGTGCACAGTAGTTGCACCCCACCAGTCTTGTTGTCTCCGGCTCGTGCCTGGCTGGCTTGCCACGGCTGCGACGTGCTCGGTTGCCGTGGAGTGTCGCCGTTGGCGAAGCCGATGAGACTCTGGATGGTTGCCCTCCAATCGTCGATCTTGTCCGCCGTTGGAGGGTAGTCTAGGAGCAGCTGAGCTCGCGCCAAAGCTTCTGCTGCAGTGGCGGGCGGTGGTAGCGAATGGTAAGAGGAGCGGGATATGCTCGAACTTCTAACCACGTTAGAAGGAGCAATATCCTGTCTAGGCGACCGTGCCTCGCTCGTGCCAGCATGTTGGCGTCCATGGTGGTCCTGAGCGCTCCGAGATCCACCAGCCCGATCTTGGTCTAGCAAACGCATGGTACCGTGAGTACCATGACGCTGCCGCGCCTCCTGAGACAGGCGCGGTGCATGTACGGATGCCGAGGTCTTGGAGTGCGCCCGGTCGTTGTGGGAGCTGGCTACGCCGCCGATGGGCAGCGCAGCCTCGCCCTTGGACCTGGCAGCACCGTGAGCTCGCTCGTCTACGCCCGTTCTTCCGCTGGCGCCCGCCCCATCAGCCGTTTGTCCCGGCGGTGGTGGGTAAGGCGCGGACGGAGCAGCCGCCTCCGAAACCTTCTTCTTCGGCGGCATGTTGATGAAGATGATGAAGATCTAGCTCGCGAGAACGCCGGATCTGGTTCACACAACTTCGACGCCCCCTACCTGGCGCGCCAAAGATGTCGGGGTACTGATCCACGGGCACCTATGGGACCGGCGGACTGGGTCCCTTTTGGTTCGGCGGGGGCGGAGATCGTGCAAAGAGCGGATCGAGGCGATGCACGCGAGCGATTTACCCAGGTTCGGGCCGCACGGATGCGTAAAACCCTACTCCTGCTTTGTGGTTTGTATTGATTTCTTGCTCGGGAGCGCGGAGTGCTACAGTACACACCCGCAGCTAACAAGACCGAGCGTGAGTGTTCGAACCAGCTAACCCCCCCCCCCAACGTTGCGCATGGGCCTCCTTTTATATGCTCAAGGGGTCACCGACAGGTGGCAACGGAGGCAAAGGGTAAAAATGTAAAAGGTGCTGCGGTTGGTACAGCTACCTGCTACAGTGTATCATACCTAACCCTGACGGCAGGGGACAAGGGCCTTAAATGCCCGTCTGTGTCGCCTAAACAGTGCGAAAAGGGACCGCCAGGGACGCCACCGTTCGCCACGATGGCGATCTTGTCAGCGCCGCTTGCCACCGCACGCCGCTGGCTGCACAGCCTCCCGCCACGTACGCCTGGAAGGGCCCCAGAGCGACACGTTGGTGGATGTGCTGGAGCGCGGGCCCAGGGAGGTGGCTTGACGCGGCAAGCGCCTTGCCGTGGTTGTTGTCTTGTCGCGTCCGGGAGCTTGTCGCTCACCGGGCCTTGCCGGGGCGCGTGGTGTGCCGCGGCAAGTTCCTTGCAATGCCTTGGGTGGCCTTCCCGGCAAGCTCCTCTTGTCGGGGTCTTGGGATGCTTTTGTTAGCCTTCCCGGCAAGCTCCTCTTGCCAGGGTCTTGTCTTCTTGGCATGGACACTTTGTTCTTGAATGGCTCCAAAGGAACCACGGAGGACCTTGGCGGTCACCCGACAAGCCTTGTCGCGGGATGCTGCGACTGCCCGTGCACAAGTTCGGGATACTAGGGTACCCCTACTCTAGTACACCAACAACATCCATTCATCATATAGCTACCACATACATATATACATTATATATATGAAAAAAATGCAATGAACAAAAAATAATACAACTTATAAGAACAATGTGGCGGCGGCGGCTCACATCGGGGGCAGCCGGCGAGGGCGACGGCGGAGGGCAACGGGCGACGGCGGCGGGGGGCGAGGGCGGAGGGCGACGACGACGGTGACGGAGGGCGGCTCGGGGCGGTGGAGGGCGACGGGCGACAACCTGGCCGGCGGACGGCGTCGGCGTGGGCTCGGGGGATGGGTGACGGCGACGGCGGCGGGGCAGCCTGGCAGCGTCGAGCTCGCGGCGTCGTCGGGCGGGGGGCAACTGCGATGAAAACTGAAATTTTTCACAAGTGTTTCTTATATAGTCGAAGCATTGGTCCCGGTTCGTGGCACCAACCGGGACCAATGCTACCCTTTAGTCTCGGTTGGTAACACCAACCGGGACCAAAGGTCTCTTTTCAATAGCCCAAAGGGCGGGAAGCAGAGGACTTTGGTCCCGGTTGGTGGCACCAACCTGGACTAAAGGTTGGCATTGGTTCCAGCTGTTACCACGAGCCGGGACCAAAGGCCACCTTTCGTCCTGGTTCGAGCCACGAATCGGGACCAATGGTCTTGTGCTGGAACTGTCGCGGTGCGGTGGGATGTTTAGTCCCACCTCGCTAGCCGAGAGGCTTCGATAGTGGTTTATAAACGCTGCTACGTTGACCACTTCGAGCTCCTCTCTAATGCAGGCTTACGGGCCTAAAGTCTCTTTATCTGCATGTGGGCCTACTGGGCCTAAAGCAAGCCTGAATCCTGGCCCATGGATCGGTTTCTAGTCGTATTCAGGCCGTGTTGGCCCAGTAGGTGGCATATTTTTTATTTTTTCCCTGTTTTTTGTTTTATTTTTTGCTTTATTTATTTTGTTTTGTTTCTACTTACAACAAAAAGCTTATTTACTTTATTTTATTTTGTTTCTAATTACTTATTTTTTTTACTTTATGATAATTCTTTTTTCTATTAAAGTTTCTAACAAAAAAAGTTCTTTATGAAAATTCTTTTTGCTTTTAATGATTTTGAACAAAAAATACTTTGATAGTTTTAGTTGCATCCATTTTATATAACTTTAGTTTCAATAATACTAGAGGTTGCTTATAATGTTTTGAAAAGAAAATAATGTTAGTTTCAATAATAACAGAGGTTGCTTATAAAGTTTCTAACAAAAAAAGTTCTTTATGAAAATTCTATTTGCTTTTAATGATTTTGATAATTTTAGTTTCATAAATTTTATTTATGTTATTAAAGTTTATTTTATTTTATCTTATTTTGTTTCTACTTATATATTTTATTAAATTTTATATTATTTTGTTTCTAATTACTTATTTATTTTATTTTATGATAATTATTTTTGCTATTAAAGTTTGTAACAAAAAAGTTCTTTATGAAAATTCTATGAACTCCTGACTTTTTGTGTGTTCAAAATGCACCATTCAAAGCCACATCATCAATTTTCAACCCTTTCTGACTTCATTTGTTATTTTTCATGCATTTACTGATTATTTTGAGCTATGAGACCCTGAAATTGAAAACCATTTCAAATTAACTCTGAAAAGGTTGAAATTTGGCATGATATCATCATTTCATCCACATAGCATGTGCAAGAAAGTTGAGAGGGTTACGGCAAAAACTAGATGCACTTCGTGTACAAAATGGAGAATCTCTTTCGAAGTATCAGGATTTCATATGGAAACTTGTCTGTTACAACAGGCATTTCAAATGAACTACGAAAAGGTTGAAAGTTGGCATGGTATCATCATAATAGTTGTGGAGAGAAAGTCTTCAATTTTTCTTTGCTTCCTTATTGCGCCGTAACCATGGATAATCTTCATCATTTGTCAGGGTGCATGGGTCAGCCTTGACTTTGAAGGGAGGAATTTCATGAAACTTTTCATAATCTTCGGACATGTCTGTCTTGCCCTCCACTCCCACGATGTCCCTTTTTCCTGAAAGAACTATGTGGTGCTTTGGCTCATCGTATGATGTATTAGCTTCCTTATCTTTTGTTTTTCTCGGTTTGGTAGACATGTCCTTCAAATAGATAACATGTGCCACATCATTGGCTAGGACGAACGGTTTGTCAGTGTACCCAAGATTGTTCAGATCCACTGTTGTCATTCCGTACTGTGGGTCTACCTGTACCCCGCCTCCTGACAGATTGACCCATTTGCACTTAAACAAAGGGACCTTAAAATCATGTCCGTTGTAACACCCTCGATGCGGCTATATCTCCCACGTGTCGAAGCACGACTTAGAGGCATAACCGCATTGAAAGCAATCTCGCAAGTGAGGTAATTTTCACACAACCCATGTAATACATAAGGGAAAGAGATACATAGTTGGCTTACAATCGCCACTTCACACAAAACATGAATAAAGCATTACATCATCCAGATACAATCAAGGTCCGACTACGGAACCAAAAATAAAAGAAGTCTACCCCAAATGCTACACAGATCCCCGATCGTCCCAACTGGGCTCCACTACTGATCAACTGGAAACGGAACAACAAACGAACACGAACTTCATCGAGCTCCTCCTCGAGCTCGGTTGCGTCACCTGTACAGTCTCGTCAGCACCTGCAAGCTGGTTTTGGGAGTATCTGTGAGTCATGGGGACTCAGGAATCTCACACCCTCGCGATCAAGACTATTTAAGCTTATAGGTAAGGTAAAAGGTATGAGGTGAAGCTGGAGCAAGTGACTAGCATGTTTGGTGGCTAACAACATAAATGAGAGCGAGAAGAGAAGGCAAAAGCACGGTCGAACAACTATGATCAAGAAGTGATCCTAGAACAACCTACGTCAAGCATTACTCCAACACCGTGTTCACTTCCCGGACTCCGCCGGAAAGAGACCATCACGGTTACACAGGCGGTTGGTGTATTTTAATTTAAGATCAACTTCAGGTTTTCTACAACCAGACATTAACAAACTCCCATCTGCCCATAACCGTGGGCACGGCTTTCGAAAGTTCGAATCCCTGCAGGGGTGTCCCAACTTAGCCCATCACAAGCTCTCACAGTCAACGAAGGATATTCCTTCTCCCAGGAAGACCCGATCATGCTCGGAATCCCGGTTACAAGACATCCTCCACAATGGTAAAACAAGTCCAGCAAAGCCGCCCGAATGTGCCGACAAATCCCGATAGGAGCTGCACATATCTCGTTCTCAGGGCACACTCAGATGAGACTAGCTACGAGTAAAACCAACCCTCAAGTTTCCCCAAGGTGGCCCCGCAGGCAGCTCAGTTCGGACCAACACTTAGAGAAGCACTGGCCCGGGGGGGTTAAAATAAAGATGACCCTTGAGTCCACGAAACCCAAGGGAAAAGGCTAGGTTGTTAGTGCAAATGGTAAAACCAAGGTTGGGCCTTGCTGGAGGAGTTTTATTCAAAGTGAAATGTCAAGGGGTTCCCATTATAACCCAACCGTGTAAGGAGCGTAAAATCCGGGAACATAATACCGATATGACGGAAACTAGGGCGGCAAGAGTGGAACAAAACACTAGGCATAAGGCCGAGCCTTCCGCCCTTTACCAAGTATATAGATGCATTAATTAAATAAGAGCTACTGTGATATCCCAACAAAATATCCATGTTCCAACAAGGAACAAACTCCAATCTTCACCTGCAACTAGCAACGCTATAAGAGGGGCTGAGCAAAGCGGTAACATAGCCAAACAACGGTTTGCTAGGACAAGGTGGGTTAGAGGCTTGGATTAACAATATGGGAGGCATGATAAGAAAGTGGTAGGTATCGCAACATAGGCATAGCAAAAGAGCAAGCATCTAGCAAGCAAATATAGAAGTGATTTCGAGGGTATGGTCATCTTGCCTGAAATCCCGCAAGGAGGAAGAACGAGTCCATGAAGAAGACAAAAGGACGTAGTCGAACGGGTCCTCACAAACACGACGTTATCGGAACCAACCCAAAGAAGCAACACCGGAAAGAAACACACAACATAGTAAACAAACCACACATGAACATGGCATGATATGCGGGATGTGATATGTGATGCATATGCATGATTTGGAAAAGAAATATAGAACCTGGCCTCAACTTGGAAAACCAAGAGTGCCACTGGAAAGGGGAGGTGATTTCGGTCGAAATCGATATAAAGATCACCGGAATCGGATGCACGGTTTGGAAATGGCAAGCAAAACAAATATGGCACCGGTCTGCGATTAACAGCAAGTAGCCATCTAAATGCATCAAGATACATATGCTAAAGCAATCAAACATGGCAACAAAATACATGGCAGGGATCCACTCAAGATGCTTGACAAAATATGAACACTGAGCTACGGCTAATTCACTCATTAACAGGTTCAAACAAGCATGGCAAAAGTGCAAAAGATAACAGGTTTCAGACTTGGTGAAATTAACACAAGTCTGGAATTTATCATCAGGAAGCAAACTTTAGGGCATGAAAACTACATGCTACAGGAATATATCATGGCAAAGCAAGGCATGGCATGAAGCTACTCAAAGCATATAACAAAAGTCCCTTAGTGACCATGAGCCAAAAGGGGTCATAGAAAACAATTGCAAGCATGTGAACATAGCAAAAACATAAACAGATTCAGACTTAGTGAAAAACTGGAGCATGCAAAACATTTAACAAGTTGGCATGTTTACGAGCTCGATGCACTCACTACAAAGCATGGCATGATAATATAAGCATACACCCATCAAGAAGACATTGCATAGAAGCTAGACATTGCAAGAACAACAACATAGCATGCACGGATCAATGGCAACAACCTCGGCAAAATCGCTAAACATGTTAACAATCTGCCAGGAACATTTTATAGCAAAAGTAGAGCTAGATTGACTCAGGCTAGCGTGCTCCATAATTTCAAACAAAGACATGGATGGATAGAGCACCAAAATATCTATAAAACATCCTTACTGATCATCCTCAAAAGATGCACGGATCACTAGGAAACAACATGAACATATGGCATAAAAACAATAACAGGACAAGGACTTAGTGAAATTCTAAGTCCCTGAAATTAGCATCATTGAGTAGGCTACTTTGCATGCTTGTGCTAGTCACCACAAAGATCACAAAAATACATGGCATACACCCCTGTAAAGATGGCATGGCATTCATCAAAATACATGTAGAGCTCAGGATAGTAAGGGGTCGCATGGAGCGAGAGATAGGGAATCGGCAGTGGCTCACCCAAATGGGCTTGGCCCAGGAAGAGGAATGAGGCCGGCGAGCTGGACCAGTTGTTGGGCCGACCGAAGCTTGCGGGCAGGGCCCACGAGGCCATTCGCGGACAACGACGAGGCTCGGGCTCCTCCCGCTCGACCCCGAGCACAGCCATGGCGGCGGCGGCGGCGTAGCAGAACTCCGGCGACGGAGCGAGGCGACGGCGAGGCATGGGAGGTCGAGGGAGGCCGGGAATGGGTGCGGCGGAGGGCGCAAAGGGCAGATCCGGGCGTGACTCCTCCGGATCCGGCCTCGGAGGTGGTCGGTGGCGAAAAAACGGCGAGTCGGGGAGGTCCGCCGACGATGGTTGGTGGCAACGGGGCGGCATTGTGGCGCACCGGGCAGCGACAGCGCGGGAGCGCAGGCGGCGGGGCAGGCGCGGGTTTCCTCCGCGTGTGGCGGCGCGAGGAGATGGGCTCGGGGGGCAAACTGGGCCTCGCTCGGGCCGGCAGTGGAGAGAGGAGGCGTGGGACATGTGGCCGCGCCCGGTTGGGAGAGGGCAGCGGCCAGCTGACGTGGTGGCACCGGATAGGGCGGAGCGAGGTGGCGGCTGCGGCTGGACATTGTCCGACGCAGTGAGAACGCGTCCGGCGGTGCGAGGGGAGGGATTTTTAGGGTTAGGGGCGAAATGGACCCGGGATTGAAATGGAGGGGTCTATTTATAGAGGTAGAGGGAGCTAGGAGAGTCCAAATGAGGTGTGGTTTGCGGCCACGTGATCGTGATCGAACGCTCTAGATGATGGAACAGGTTTAGGTGGGTTTTGGGCCACTTTGGAGGGGTGGTGGGCTGCACATGAAAGAGGCCTTTGCGGCCACCCAGTTAACCATTGGAGTATCAAACGAAGTCCAAATGGCACGAAACTTGACAGGCGGTCTACCGCTAGTAAGCCAAGGCCGCATGGCAAGTGTCGGTCCAATCCGAGAACGTTTAACACCGGCACACGAAAAGAGGTAGAAAGGGGCACCAGATGACATAGGAGCGCCGGATTGCAAAACGGACAACAGGGAAAATGCTCGGATGCATGAGACGAACACGTATGCAAATGAAATGCACATGATGACATGATATGCAATGCATGACAGGCAAGCTCATGACAAGGCAACAACAGCGAATAACTGGAAGACACCTGGCACATCGGACTCGGGGCGTCACAACACTCCACCACTACGAGAGGATCTCGTCCCGAGATCTAGAATGGCACCGGAGGGACAACGGAAGAGGAAGAGGAGAGGTAAAGCTAAGTTGCTTATTTGACAAATGAGTGAGACCAAAGAACCTTGAAAAGGTTAAGCCATTTCGAGAAAAGAATACAACGGAGATGAACGAAGTTGAAAACACTCCGTTAGAAAAGAGGGATAAGGAAGAACAACTTCAGTCAGCACTCCGGTTGAAAAGAAAAGGAATTGAATAAGAACTTGATAAGATGAGAAGATACATGATGAAATCACAACATACAGCCTCCAGAACTATTGAATGCATGGAATAAGGGGTAAGAAAGATCTCAGACAACACTCCAGTTGAAAAAAAATGCAAGGCTTGATAAGGCCAAAAGAACTTGAGCAGAAAGGAACAACACTCCGGTTAAATGGATAGGCATGAAAAGAACATGATCTTTGACAAACGAGATGATGGGTTGAAAAGAGCAACATCACAATGCCTCCGGAAGAAAAGAGAGAATGGAATGGAATGAACGGAGGAGAGAACAATATCTTCTATCTCGAATGAGCTTGAAAAAGGCATCCTTAGGAGAAGGGTCGAATGGAGTTGTTGGAAAAACAACAATGAAAAGGATAAACTTGATATGGACTTATAGAAGACATCTCAAAATTATGAGGTGATAACTTGCCACTCACGGAAAAGATTTGTTTGGATTGATATGAACAAGGAGACGAGAAAATATTTCACCGAGAGGGTAGATGGAGAACTTGGATCATATATTATCACCATTAATAGCATTAATCCTTAGGGAAAGCTTTAGGTGAAATATAACCCGAGATAACTCCAATGATGAGATTGATGGATTTTAAATACCTCATTCTTAACAACATGTGAATCATGAGACATGAACTCAAATTATCAAGAATGACATAATACCACCTCGAATGATACGATTGAAAGAATTGCACTTTGAAATGCAAGATAAAGAATACTTGAGCTCCTCTGAAAAGAATCTCGATGAACACTTCAAGAAGGAATTAAATCCTTGATGAACCACCATGTAGAACCTTCATGAAGAACTTCGGTAAACAAAGGAATGATCAAACGAAAAGAGAGAGAAGTTGGAAACACAAGGTGAACCCTTGCAATGATTAGATGGATCTTCGCGATGAAATAATTGTAATAACTTTGAGCTCCGGAAAGAAAGATGGACAACTTGAATCGAGAATTTGATGAACCTCCGGAATAAGGAATTGAATTCACTCGATGAAACAAGAAAAAGAGTTACATTAGGCTTATCCTTCATCAATTAAATTGATGACAACCAATGGATTTGGCATATTACTTATTCTCGTAGAAAACATTAAGAGAGATATAACATAAACTTGAGAATGTCTTCCATGAACCACCGGTAGGATGAAACAACGAATGAATTAATATGATAACCATGGAAGAGAATGTTGAACGAACCACCGTAAGAATTTGAAATGGAAGTAGCAAAGCACAATTCGCCAGAAAGAATTAGAAGATGAGACGAAGATACTTGAGTGAATTTAGATCCATGAGAACGAAGAGATCATGAGCTGATTAGAGAAAAACCTGAACGATGCACCGGTAAGATTTGTAGAACGAGAGCTGAAAGCTGAGAATGAACAACCCAAAATGATTGCCTTCGGACGATCGAACTGAAAAGACTCATGAATTGCTCCGGATAGGTAAAAAGAATTCTCATAGTCGAAAATAATTATGAGAGGATGACAACAAGTTAGAATCACGAATCTTCGAGAGAACGGATATGATTGAAGAGAAACTGTTCTTCGGTCTTCAAATCCGAGAATGACGACGAGAACACCACCATGAATTATTGATACACTCCAGAATGATTAAAAGAGGAGAGGTTGAGCCAAAGATGAAAAGAATTTGAAAGTGATATTGGAGAAGGCAATTGACTGATGATAATTCATTTTTACGTCAAACTTTGAAAGATTTGAGAATAGCTCCGAGAAAATTAGAAGAGTCAGGTAAGATCCTGGGAAAAGACCTGTGGGTTAGGGCCCACTCAAAGAAACACTGTTGAATGACTTTGAAGAGAGATCTGCACCGGTTGAACTAAAATGACTTGAAAGAGATAACATCCTCGAAAAGTGCTTGAATGGATCTTGAATGACAAGACGAGCCTTCTGAGATATCTTGAGCACTCCGGAATAATTGAATAGCGAGAAGTGGATGATTCAGGGGTGCACCAGCATGGAAAAAGCATTAGACGCGAGGAAAAGGAATATACTCAACACTAAGAACTTGAATTGAATCCACCGGAGGAGGAAAAAAACGAAGAATGACTAACGAGTAGAGCATCTTCAAGAGAACCACCGTGTAAGAACGTTGATTGGAAAGAGTGGAGAGACTTCACATCCATAAAATGGATAATGAATTAAGAAAACTGAGTCCTTGAAGAAAAACAAGGGAGGGAGGGTGGGAAAACAAAGTCAACTTGGAACGGATGAAACGAACACCGTTGCAAAGAACTGAGAATTGATCTCACGACTGTCGAAAATGAACGGATCCACTTAACGAGAAACACACTGGTTCAGAAGAAATTGAGATGGCAAGCTCAAAGATCAAGAAGGATTGCATTCACATAGGAGTATGAGAACACTGCTAGGGAAGGTATGGAATCAACATTTGACTTCGAAGCAACTCAAATACCACAACTCAAAATGAAACAAAGGATTGGCTTGCAAAATAAGCCGGAACAAATATATGATAGAGATTTCGTCCAAAGTATTCGTGGTGGGTCTTGATAACCCACAAGCATAGGGGATCGCAACAGTTTTCGAAAAGTAAGAGTGTCGAACCCAACGAGGAGCTAAATGTAGAACAAATATTCCCTCAAGTTATATCGACCACCGATACAACTCTACGCACGCTTGACATTCGCTTTACCTAGAACAAGTATGAAACTAGAAGTACTTTGTAGGTGTTGTTGGATAGGTTTGCAAGATAATAAAGAGTACGTAAATAAAAAGTAGGGGCTGTTTAGATTAAGAAACAATAAAGTAAATATAGCGAGTGTGGAAAAGTGGTGGTAGAAGTTGCGAAATTGCCCCTAAGAAATTGACTACTTTACTAGACCGATAACAAGTATTATGTGGGAGAGGCCACTACTAGCATGTCATCCCTTACTTGGAATTCTATGCACTTATGATTGGAACTATTAGCAAGCATCCCCAACTACTAATGTTCATTAAGGTAAAACCCAACCATAGCATTAAGATATATTGGTCCCCCTTCAATCCTGTATGCATCAAATTCTATGCTAGGTTGAAGCTTCTGTCACTCTTGCCCTCCAATACATAGTCCTATCAACATACAACTAACCCTAGGGTGTGATCCACGCGCGCAATCATATGATGGGCACCAAAGGACATCAACATAACCACAAGCAAATTAAATCAATCATAGCAATTCATCAACCACCGATAGGACAAGGAAAATCTACTCAGAAATCATAGGATGGCAACACATCATTGGATAATAATATGAAGCATAAAGCACCATGTTCAAGTAGAGGGTACAGCGGGTTGCGGGAGAGTGGACTGCTGTAGATAGAGGGGGGAAGGTGATGGAGATGTTGGTGAAGATGGCGGAGGTGTTGGTGTAGATCGCGGTGATGATGATGATGGCCACGATAGCGTTCCGGCGCCACCGGAGGAGAGGGGGAGAGGGGCCCCCTTCTTCCTATTCTTCCTTGACCTCCTCCCTAGATGGGAGAAGGATTTCCCCTCTGGTCCTTGGCCTCCATGGCATGGGAGGGGAGAGAGCCCCTCTGAGATTGGATCCATCTCTCTGTTTCTCTCTGGTTCTGCATTCTGTTTTGGCTCTGTTTCACCGTTTCCTATATACATGGAGATCCATAACTCCGATTGGCCTGAAACCTTCGCCATGATTTTTTCCGAATATTAGCTTCCTTGCGGCAAAGGAAGAGCGTCAACCGCCTTACGGTGGGCTCACAAGGGTAGGGGGCGCGCCCTAGGGGGGCGCCCCCCTGCCTCGTGACCACCTCAGGCACTGGTTCGCGTTGATTTTCCTTCCAAATTTTCCATATTTTCCAAAAATAAGCTCTGTCCGTTTTTATCCCGTTTGCACTCCGTTTGATACGGATATTCTGCGAAACCAAAAACATGCAACAGACAGGAACTGTCACTGGGCACTGGATCAATATGTTAGTCCCAAAAATAATATAAAAAGTTGCCAAAAAGTATATGAAAGTTTAATAATATTGGCATGGAACAATCAAAAATTATAAATACGACGGAGACGTATCAGCATCCCCAAGCTTAATTCCTGCTCCTCCTCGAGTAGGTAAATGATAAAAAAGATAACTTTTGATGTGGAATGCTACCTAGCATAATCTTGATCATATGTCTAATCATGGCATGAATATTAAGACACGAGTGATTCAAAGCAATAGTCTATCCTTTGACATAAAAATAATAACACTTCAAGCATACCAACTAAGCAATTATGTCTTATTGAAATAGCATAGCCAAAGAAAGCTCATCCCTACAAAATCATATAGTCTGGCTATGCTCCATCTTCACCACACAAAGCATTCACATCATGCACAACCCCGATGACAAGCCAAGGAATTGTTTCATACTTTTGACGTTTCTCAAACCTTTTCAACTTTCACGCAATACATGAGCGTGAGCCATGGACATAGCACTATAGGTGGAATAGAATATGATGATGGGGGTTATGTGGAGAAGATAAAAATAGAAGAAAGTCTCACATCAACTAGGCGTATCAACGGGCTATGGAGATGCCCATCAATAGATATCAATGTGAGTGAGTAGGGATTGCCATGCAACGGATGCACTAGAGCTATAAGTGTATGAAAGCTCTAACTGAAACTAAGTGGGTGTGCATCCAACTTTCTTTCTCATGAAGACCTCGGGGATTTGAGGAAGCCCATCATCGGAATATACAAGCCAAGTTCTATAATGAAAATTCCCACTAGTATATGATAGTGATAACTCAAGAGACTCTCTATATGAAGAACATGCTGCTACTTTGAAGCACAAGTGTGGGAAAAGGATAGTAGCACTGCCTCTTCTCTCTTTTTCTCTCATTTTTTTATTTTTTTTATTTTATTTTTTTGGTGGGCTTCTTTGGCCTCTTTTTTTATTTGGGCTTCTTTGGCCTCTTTTATTTTTTTGTAAAGTCCGAAGTCTCATCCCGAATTATGGGGAAATCATAGTCTCCATCATCCTTTCCTCACTGGGGCAATGCTCTAATAATGATGATCATCACACTTTCATTTACTTACAACTCAATATTACAACCCAATGCTAGAACAAAGATATGACTCTATATGAATGCCTCCGACAGTGTACCGGGATGTGCAATGATCTAGCGTAGCAATGACATCAAAAAACGGACAAGCCATGAAAACATCATGCTAGCTATCTTACGATCATGCAAAGCAATATGACAATGAATGCTCAAGTCATGTATATGATGATGATGGAAGTTGCATGGCAATATATCTCAGAATGGCTATGGAAATGCCATGATAGGTAGGTATGGTGGCTGTTTTGAGGAAGGTATATGGTGGGTTTATGGTACCGGCGAAAGTTGCGCGGTACTAGAGATGCTAGCAATGATGGAAGGGTGAGAGTGCGTATAATCCATGGACTCAACATTAGTCATAAAGAACTCACATACTTATTGCAAAAATTTATTAGTCATCGAAACAAAGTACTACGCGCATGCTCCTAGGGGATAGATTGGTAGGAAAAGACCATTGCTCGTCCCCGACCGCCACTCATAAGGAAGACAATCAATAAATAAATCATGCTCCGACTTCATCATATAATGGTTCACCATACGTGCATGCTACGGGAATCACAAACTTCAACACAAGTATTTCTACAATCCACAACTACCCACTAGCATGACTCTAATATCACCATCTTTATATCGCAAAATTATAGCAAGGAATCAAACATATCATATTCAGTGAAGTTTTATGTAGGATTTTACGACTAACCATGTGAATGACCAGTTCCTGTCATCTCTCTAAATAGATATAAGTGAAGCAAGAGAGTTTAATTCTTTCTACAAAAGATGTGCCCAAGCTCTAACAAATATAAGTGAAGCAAAAGAGCATTCTACAAATGAAGGTTGTCTAAGTGAAGAGAAACAGGCAATCCAAACTTCAAATGATATAAGTGAAGCACATGAAGCATTCTATAAAGCCATACTCAAAAGATATAAGTGAAGTGCAAAGAGCATTCTATAAATAAACCAAGGACTATCTCATACCAGCATGGTGAATAAAAAGAAGAATAAAAACCTAAATGCAAAAGACTCTCCAAGATTGCACATATCGCATGAACGAAACGAATCCTGAAAACATACCAATATTTGTTGAAGAAAGAGGGGATGCCTCCCCAGCATCCCCAAGCTTAGACGCTTGAGTCTCCTTGAATATTTACTTGGGGTGCCTCGGGCATCCCCAAGCTTGAGCTCTTGCCTCTCTTCCATCTTCTCACATCAAGACCTTCTCGATCATCGAACACTTCATCCACACAAAACTTCAACAGAAAACTCGGTATGATCCGTTAGTACAATAAAGCAAATAACTACTATAAGTACTGTTGCAAACCAATTCATATTTTATTTTTGCATTGTTTCTACTGTAATATAACCTTTTCATGGCTTAATCCACTGATATAAATTGATAGTTTCATCAAAACAAGCAAACTATGCATCAAAAACAGAATCTGTCTAAAACAGAATAGTCTGTAATAATCTGAACATTCACCATACTTCTGCTACTTCCAAAATTCTTCCAAAATTAGGAAAAATAAAAAATTTGTATAGGAAGACAGTGCAAAAAGAATCAGAACCATTTGACGTTCCAGCTCAAAATGTAAAATCGCGCACTACAGACAAAGTTTCTGTCCTGCACCGTACAAACCATCAAGCAAATGTAAACACCCTAAAGGCAAACCTTGGCACATTATTTTTATAATACAAGGGAATTGTACAAGGGGATAATTATTTTTGTTGAAAATTTTCTGTAATCAAGATTCACAAAGTTGCCGTGAGCATGAACAAAGTTCAAGGAGCTCTCCCACTTCAACAGTGCTTGTCTTTCTCACTTTCACTTTCCTTTTTGAAAAGTTTTGGGTTCCCCTCTTTATTTTTGTTGTTTTTAAACTATATGAAAGCACTCAACAGAAATAAATGACTCTCTAAAACTTCCTAGTTGTCTCCCTGGCAGCGCTTTCTTTAAAGCCATTAAGCTAGGCATATAGTGCTCAAGTAGTGAATCCACCCGGATCCCAAGGTATATCAAAGCCAATTTTAATTAACAATGATTTTTAATTTAGTAGTGAGCACAAAGCAACATATATCAAGCAATGACGAAGTCTAACTCTCTTCCTATGCATCGGCATGTCATAAAAGAACAATTCATGCACACCTAGTAAGGCCAATGCATAGTATAAACAGTTTCTTGCAATTTTATCATGTTGGAAACATAGAGGGGTGGAGATATAGTTCCTCTCTCATAATAATTGCAAGTAGGAACAGCAAGCACATTCATATTATATTTATCGAAATCATCATGTGCAACGGTAAAAGGTAACCCATCAATATAATCCTTAATAAAAGCAAACTTCTCCGATATAGTGTAGTCGGGAGAATTCAAAAAGATAACAGGACTATCATGCGTGGGTGCAATAGCAACAATTTCTTGTTTAACATAAGGAACTATAGCAAGTTCATCTCCATAAGCATAATTCATATTGGCATCTTGGCCATAAGCATAGCAAGCATCATCAAAAAGGGATATTTCAAAAGAATCATAGGGATCATAACAGTCATCATAGCAATCATCCTTCGGTAAGCACGAAGGGGAATTAAACAATGTATGAGTTGAAGAGTTACTCTCATTAGAAGGTGGGCACTGGTGATCAATCCGCTCTTCCTCCTTTTGTTCTTCGCTCTCCTCCTCATCTTTTTCATCCAATGAGCTCACAGTTTCATCAATTTCTTCTTCCATAGACTCCTACAAAATATTAGTATCTTCTTGGACAGCGGAGTTGTACTCAATATATGGTTCAACATAGGCATTAGAAGCATAATTATCATAGCAATATTTAAATATGGCAAAATTTTCAGATTTGTAAAGAGTAGCATCATACTTTTCAATCAAAGAAGCAATTTCATAAGCACCCTTAAAAGCAACAAATTCTTCAATTTGTTGAACATCATAGTAACTATAAACACCCTTAGCATAAGAGGATATGATTCCATTATCACTAAACAAACATTGGTAGGGGAGGTGTTTCTTAGGGTCTTCAGAACAACAAGTATAATCATATATTTCACATAAATTCCAAGCATAGCATTGCAAACGATGAATTTGATCTAGTAAAGTTTTCCCCTTTTCAGATATTCTGTGTCGCACAAAACAAGCATGCTCACCTAAAGATTTGCCCTCAACTAAGCTAGTTGGGGTTTCGGCACGAGCACAAAGGGATCTAAGATGATCCAAGTAAAAAGCTTCAGCAGTTTGATAGATTTTGAGTTGTTCTTTAACCATTGGTTCAGTAGGTACAACTAATTTTTTTGGTATTTTGCGTTTCCTACCCATAACTAAAGGTAGAAAACAACTAAGAACAGCAAATAAAAATTACTTAGTGATAAAGCAAACAAGCACACACGAGAATATTCACCCCACGCTATTGCTCCCCGGCAACGGCACCAGAAAAAGGTCTTGATAACCCACAAGTATAGGGGATCACAACAGTTTTCGATAAGTAAGAGTGTCGAACCCAACGAGGAGCTAAAGGTATAACAAATATTCCCTCAAGTTCTATCGACCACCGATACAACTCTACGCACGCTTGACGTTCGCTTTACCTAGAACAAGTATGAAACTAGAAGTACTTTGTAGGTGTTGTTGGATAGGTTTGCAAGATAATAAAGAGTACGTAAATAAAAAGTAGGGGCTGTTTAGATTAAGAAACGATAAACTAAATATAGCGAGTGTGGAAAAGTGGTGGTAGGAGTTGCGAAATTGCCCCTAAGTAATTGACTACTTTACTAGACCGATGGCAAGTATTATTTGGGAGAGGCCACTGCTAGCATGTCATCCCTTACTTGGAATTCTATGCACTTATGATTGGAATTGTTAGCAAGCATCCCCAACTACTAATGTTCATTAAGGTAAAACCCAACCATAGCATTAAGATATATTGCTCCCCCTTCAATCCCGTATGCATCAAATTCTATGCTAGGTTGAAGCTTCTGTCACTCTTGCCCTCCAATACATAGTCCTATCAACATACAACTAACCCTAGGGTGTGATACACGCGCGCAATCATATGATGGGCACCAAAGGACATCAACATAACCACAAGCAAATTAAATCAATCATAGGAATTCATCAACCACCGATAGGACAACGAAAATCTACTCAGACATCATAGGATGGCAACACATCATTGGATAATAATATGAAGCATAAAGCACCATGTTCAAGTAGAGGGTACAGTGGGTTGCGGGAGAGTGTACCACTGTAGATAGAGGGGGGAAGGTGATGGAGATGTTGGTGAAGATGGCGGAGGTGTTGGTGTACATCGCGGTGATGATGATGATGACGATGGCCACGGCAGCGTTCCGGCACCACCGGAGGAGAGGGGGAGAGGGGCCCCCTTCTTCCTCTTCTTCCTTGACCTCCTCCCTAGATGGGACAAGGGTTTTCCCTCTGTTCGTTGGCCTCCATGGCATGGGAGGGGCGAGAGCCCCTCCGAGATTGGATCTATCTCTCTGTTTCTCTCTGGTTCTGCGTTCTGTTCTGGCTTTGTTTCACCGTTTCGTATATATATGGAGATTCGTAACTCCAATTGGCCTGAAACCTTCACCGTGATTTTTTTCCGAATATTAGCTTTCTTGCGACAAAGAAGAGCGTCAACCGCCTTACAGTGGGCTCACGAGGGTAGGGGCGCGCCACCCTGCCTCATGACCACCTCGGGCACTGGTTCGCGTTGATTTTCCTTCCGAATTTTCCATATTTTCCAAAAATAAGCTCCATATTTTCCACCTCGGACTCCGATGGATATGGATATTCTGCAAAACCAAAAACATGCAACAGATAGGAACTCGCACTGGGCACTGGATCAATATGTTAGTCCCAAAAATAATATAAAAGTTGCCAAAAAGTATATGAAAGTTGAATAATATTGGCATGGAACAATCAAAAATTATGGATACGACGGAGACGTATCAGTGGGCCCTAAACGGGCTCGATCGTACAGCACCATCATGTACAAGGCAGTGCACATGACATACGAAGCGTCCCCGAGTCGGCATAGCCAAGGACTCTTTAAGACACAACGAGACCACTGTAAAACCAACCGTGGATAGGCGGACCACTAGACGTCGAACCCCAATTTCATATCATACATCTGTCGGAAAGATATCCTAAGAGCTACTTGAATTCCCACTTATAAACTCCCGAAACTTTCCGGTTATGCAATCAAGTGTTGGGGATACAGGGGAAGCATAATATCTCACCCAAAACTAGCAAATCCTACATCCAGCTGTATCCATCCTTCAACACATAACCAAGAAACCTTCTGAAATCGTTTACCTCAACCTTTGAAAAGCATCCGTTATACGAGTTATGGCAATACTCCCGAACTCCCGCCCAGTACTGGCTGGCGTCGAGGTTATCTCACCAACAACTGCATATAAGAGATTTTCGATGTCGGCAATACTCAGTATTCCAGAATCTCAACGATAAAATTGTGACGGCAACACCTCGGAGCTCAACTCCCCGGGACACTGCCACAACCCCTAAATGTCAGGAGGCACCAAGAACAATGTTCTCGTCACAAAACCATCGGAATGATTCCAAGATACCCGCGTGATCCTAAAAAAATTCTAGTGAAATTTGAGAAGAGAAGAGTCAAAACTCTACGTCAGGATGCCTCACCAGAGCGACGAAGGGACTGAGGAGTAAAAAGAAGTCTTCCTCCGATATATATAAACCTATAAGACTCAAAACATTTTTCTAGACTCAACAACGCCAGCGATTCGATCAAGCAGGGGTCTCCTAAAGTCGGGGAAGGCTCCGTAGTCAAATTCCCATACGTCCACTATGTAAGCATAATATGTGTCCTTTCCCCTCTCAGTTGCTGCATCAAAGCGGACACTGCAGTTTTGGTGCTCTTTTGATCTTGGGCGTTCGTGTAAAATGTATTCCCATTTATCTCGTATCCTTTGTAAGTCAATACAATCGAAGATGGTCCCCTGGACAACGAGTACAGCTCATCACGAACAGTGTTTTCACCTCTGAGACGTATTTCCAACCAACTGCTGAAATTCCTGATGTGTTCACATGTAATCCAGTCGTCGCACTGCTCCGGGTGTTTGGAGCGCAGACTGTTCTTGTGTTCATCGACATATGGGGTCACCAAGGTAGAGTTCTGTAGAAGTGTGTAGTGTGCTTGAGACCAAGAATGTCCGTCCCTGCATATTATTGAGTCCCTTCCAGGCGTGCCTTTTCCAGTCAGTCTCCCCTCATACCGTGATTTAGGGAGACATATCTTCTTAAGGCCAGGAATGAAGTCAACACAAAACCCAATGACATCCTATGTTTGATGGCCCATGGAGATGCTTCCTTCTGGCCTAGCGCGGTTACAAACATATTTCTTTAGGACACCCATGAACCTCTCAAAGGGGTACATATTGTGTAGAAATACGAGGCCCAGAATGACAATCTCGTCAACTAGATGAACTAGGACGTGCGTCATGATATTGAAGAAGGATGGTGGGAACACCAGCTCGAAACTGACAAGACATTGCACCACATCACTCCTTAGCCTTGGTATGATTTATGGATCGATCACCTTCTGATAGATTGCATTAAGGAATGCACATAGCTTCACAATGGCTAATCGGACGTTTTCCGGTAGAAGCCCCCTCAATGCAACCGGAAGCAGTTGCATCATAATCACGTGGCAGTCATGAGACTTTAGCTTCTGGAACTTTTTATCTGGCATATTTATTATTCCCTTTATATTCGATGAGAAGCCAGTCGGGACCTTCATACTAAGAAGGCATTCAAAGAAGATTTCCTTCTCTTCTTTGGTAAGAGCATAGCTAGCAGGACCTTCATACTGCTTTGCAGGCATGCCGTCTTTTTTGTGCAAACGTTGCAGGTCCTCCCGTGCCTCAGCTGTATCTTTTGTCTTCCCATACACGCCCAAGAAGCCTAGCAGGTTCACGCAAAGGTTCTTCGTCACGTGCATCACGTTGATCGAAGAGCGGACCTCTAGGTCTTTCCAGTAGGGTAGGTCCCAAAATATAGATTTCTTCTTCCACATGGGTGCGCGTCCCTCAGCGTCATTTGGAATAGCTAGTCTGTCGGGACCCTTTCCAAAGATTACGTGTAAATCATTGACCATAGCAAGTACGTGATCACCAGTACGCATGGCGGGCTTCTTCCGGTGATCTGCCTCGCCTTTGAAATGCTTGCCTTTCTTTCGACATTGATGGTTCGTCGGAAGAAATCAACGATGGCCCAGGTACACATTCTTCCTACATTTGTCGAAGTATATACTTTCGGTGTCAGCTAAACAGTGCGTGCATGCATGGTATCCCTTATTTCTCTGTCCTGAAAGGTTACTGAGAGCAGGCCAATCGTTGGTGGTTACAAACAGCAACGCGTGCAGGTTAAATTCCTCCTGTTTGTGCTCATCCCATGCACGTACACCATTTCCATTCCACAGCTGTAAAAGTTCTTCAACTAATAGCCTTAGGTACACATCAATGTCGTTGTCGGGTTTCTTAGGGCCTTGGATGAGAACTGGCATCATAATGAACTTTCGTTTCATGCACATCCAAGGAGGAAGGTTATACATACATAGAGTCACGAGCCAGGTGTTGTGATTGCTCCTCTGCTCCCCGAAAGGATTAATGCCATCCGTGTTTAAACCAAACCATACGTTCCTTGGGTCACGTGCAAACTCAGCCCAGTACTCTCTCTCGGTTTTTCTCCACTGTGACCCGTCAGCGGGTCGTCTCAACTTCCCGTCTTTCTTACGGTCCTCACTGTGCCATCGCATCAACTTGGCATGCTCTTCGTTTCTAAACAGTCATTTCAACCGTGGTATTATAGGAGCATACCACATCACCTTTGCAGGAACCCTCTTACTGCGGGGCTCGCCGTCAACATCACCAGGGTCATCCCGTCTGATCTTATACCGCAATGGACCGTATACCGGGCATGCGTTCAAATCCTCGTACACACCACGGTATAGGATGCGGTCATTAGGGCATGCATGTATCTTCTGCACCTCCAATCCTAGAGGGCATATGACCTTCTTTGCTGCGTACGTACTGTCAGGCAATTCGTTATCCTTTGGAAGCTTCTTGAGGGAGTCCTGGATTAGGGGGTGTTCGGATGGCCGGACTATACCTTCAGCTGGACTCCTGGACTATGAAGATACAAGATTCAAGACTTCGTCCCGTGTCCGGAAGGGACTTTCCTTGGCGTGGAAGGCAAGCTTGGCGATACGGATATGTAGATCTCCTACCATTGTAACCGACTTTGTGTAACCCTAACCCTCTCCGGTGTCTATATAAACCGGAGGGTTTTTGTCCGTAGAACAACATACACAACAACAATCATACCATAGGCTAGCTTCTAGGGTTTAGCATCTCTGATCTCGTGGTAGATCTACTCTTGTACTACCCATATCATCAATATTAATCAAGCAGGACGTAGGGTTTTACCTCCATCGAGAGGGCCCGAACCTGGGTAAAACTTTGTGTCCCTTGCCTCCTGTTACCATCCGTCCTAGACGCACAATTCGGGACCCCCTACCCGAGATCCGCCGGTTTCGACACCGACATTGGTGCTTTCATTGAGAGTTCCTCTGTGTCGTCGCCATCAGGAAGGATGCCTCGCCCCGTCTTTAAAGACGGCACCATTGCCAAGGGAGCTTTGGTTGTTGGCCAAACCCTCCGGCTAGGTGGTTTTCTTATGACCGCCTGTTCGGCTTCTGCGCTGACGATGACCTCTCGAGCCATCGAAAACAATCTTCATGTCAGCTCAGAACTTGCCGAGCAGTTAGATCCAATGGAGCTCTCCTCCATAAACGAGCTCTTGGATTGCATCACTGTCCTGGGAGTCGCTACAGATTACGACCAGATTATGCCTAAACCCGATCTGAGAGAGATTAACTCTCCCCAAGTCACCCATCACGTTGCCGTGGTAGAGGGACAGTGCGGCGACCCTTCATCTATCTTAAGGACGCGCTACGTCCGGATTCCCGATCCCTCCAAGCCAGATACCCACGGAGGGGAGGATATCACTCAAGACCTGAACTTAGAGTCACGCGACGGGCTAGATTCATTGGACAACATCCAGGAATCCAAATTTTCGAGTTCGGAAATTCCTCAGCCTCTGAGTCTCAGATGGTGTCAGGGATATACCCCGTGGCGTAAACCGGCTGGAAGTATAACCCGGCCGGACTAGGCGTTTCATTGGTAAACCGCCAGAAGATTGGCGACTTACGTGTCTGGCAGTTCACTGATGACGATTCATGAAGCCTGAAGACTCATTGGTGACCTGGCGCGTGTTCCAGATGGTTAAGACAGACGGTAAACTGGCTGGTGTTAAACCGGCAAACGATGTTAAACCGGTAGACCAATGTTAAACCGGCAGACATTAAGAAGCCCAGGAAGGGAAGTCAAAATAGTTTAAGTTAAAGTCCAAGTTGGACTCCACATGTAACCTGCCCCTTCAACATATATAAGGAGGGGCAGGGCTCCCCAAAGGGGACAAGGTTGACAAGTTCCACAAGTTGGACAAGTTAGGTTTAGACAACAGCTCTCGAGATAGAGCACTCTTGTAACTATGATCATCATCATCAATATCAATGAAGCAGGATGTAGGCTTTTACCTCCACCGTGAGGGGCCGAACCTGGGTAAAACATCGCGTCTCTCGTCCCGCTTAACCCCTCTCAAGCTACCACATAAATGCATTGTCCTCGCGACTAAGTCCTGACACTAAGGACATCTGCCGTGACAATTCCACCACAGTTGGTGCCCACCGTGGGGCCTGCGTACGGTGGTGTTAAGTTCTTGAAGGGATCTTTTCTAGGGTTCGAGAAGTTCGTAATTAACTAGCTCAACAAGAGCCGGCGCGGAAAAATTCACATCAACTATGAGTTCATCAGTCAAGTTTGACAAAGTGTTTTTTGGCGGCAGGTATGACCGTATGAGATTGAGATTATTTTAAGGTTAGATGTTGTGCGGCCGCTTCACGCGCCGTGGTGATCCGCCGAGTCCGAGATCAAGACAGATTTTTCATGGTGTCGGCCTTGGGCGAGTTGTGTACGCCGTGCCTCGACGAAAAGTTCAGTCTGAATCGCCGAAGGATTCCAGCCGCATCGCCGAAAGGTTCTGTCCGAGTAATTAAAGAGTATTAACTTAGGCTATAGAAAAGTTCTGGATTATCAATACTTCCGGATTAGCAAAAAATTCTGGCCAAGTTATCCAGAGGTTCCGGCTCAAAAGGTTCCAGATTAACAAAAATTCTGGCCAGATTATCAAGAGGTTCTGTCTCAAAGGTTCCGGATTATCAAGAGGTTCCGGTTCAAAGGTCCCGGATTATCAAAAAGCTCCGGGTGGATTATCAAGTTCTGGTTTCAGAAATTCCGGCTCAAAAAGTACCGGCCGAGTTATATGGAGAGCTCAGGCACTAAAAAAAACAGAACCAATCAACTCTTTTGTCAAAAACAAAAGCTACACTATGCATTATCCAGCGCCAGCATCCGGCAAAAAATACCAAGTGCTATCCTTTCTATGTATTTTATCAGTACGTGTTAATTCATTCGACAACAATTATTCTGGCCTGTAATATGTTTACGCAGGGCGACTATTAAAAGAAAAAGGGGTGGTGTTATACCACGGATGCGCGTCCGGCTGTGCCGCGTGGCTCTACAGGCACGCGTGTCTCGGTCTAGTTTACATCAAATGCGCCACCTTACTCGCCCGTCCGCACCACCTCACAACGCCACGGACAACTCACCCGTCCACCCTCGCGGCCGGTTCATGCGTCCGCGCCGGCTTACAACGCGGAGGACAATTTGCTCGTCCGTGCCGATTTACAACACCGGGCTGGCTCATCTGCTTAGCTCCCACGGCCGACTCACCCGACAAATTATATCACTGAGCTGTTGAAGGACTCATACCGGTTTATATCACGGTCAAAAATGGAGAATCTCAAGTCAACTCCTCGAGTCACCTTGAGACTCGGGGGCTACAATGATATGATTCAGTTATATACCGGCTTTTCAGTGAAGTAAAGAACCCCAGAACATTGGAGGGAAAGATAGCCCGATCCCGGAGGCTACTACCATATCGATGGCAATTTGAAAGCCGATAGAAAATTTCCGGTTCGAAGTAAAGAATGCCGGTTTAAAATCCGGTTTAAGAATTTCCGGTTCAAAAAGGAATTAACTTCTCGCAAGTTCGAGTCTAAAAGGCCGTCAGAAAATTTCCGGTTCAAAGTAAAGAATGTCGGATTAAAATCCGGTTCAAGGGAAAGATGTATCCCACAAAGCTCTGAAGCTCTCAAATCTGGTTTAAGAATTTCCAGTTCACCAAGGAATTAACTTCTCACAAGTTTGAGTTTAAAAGGCCGTCAGAAAATTTTCAGTTCAAAGTAAAGAATGCCGGTTTAAAATCCGGTTCAAGGGAAAGATGTATCCCACAAAGCTCTGAAGCTCTCAAATCCGGTTTAAGAATTTCCGGTTCAAAAAGGAATTAACTTCTCGCAAGTTCGAGCTTAAAAGGCCGTCAGAAAATTTCTGGTTGAAAATGAAGATTCCGCTTTACAATCCGGTTCAAGGGGAAAATGTCTCATAAAGCTCTAACACTCCCAATATCCGGTTCAAAGTCCCGGTTCAAGAAGAATTTATCTCTTGTAAAAAGTTAAAGGTTGCCCAAGAGGACCTGCTGCCCTGACACGCAGTTCAAACATGGGTGTCCTGCCTTATGGGCTCATCTTGATATGATTACTTGGGGGCTTCCTGTTCAAACATAGGTGTATTCACCAAAGAGAACATGGCGTTACCACCCTCTTGATGCGGCTATCAAGACAATATTATCACCAGGGGCCAAAGAGAGTTTGTTGCACAGCACAACTCAAACATAGGCACCCGGCAAGCATAGCTCATAAATATATCACATGGGGCCTTCTGCTTGCAAAGCGGAGTCCTGTCCATTAACCCGGCTATCACGACACAACAAAGCTTGGGAGCTTCACACCAAAGGGGCCAAAGAGAGTCTTGTTGCTACGCACAACTCAAACATAGGCACCCATTGAGCACAGCTCACAAAGTTACTTGCGGGCTCTTTGTGTCAAATACCAAAGAGTTTGAAGGGAACCTTGTAACCGGGTATCGACCCACAGCTTGGAAGCCTGGTGTATTCACCTAAAACCCCGGGTTAACCTGGCTTCATCAAGTAAGCCACTCCTATCCAGGTAATCCTGGCACGACCCGTCGAACGTTTGACAGTTACTCTCATTGAGACCCTAAACTTGTCAAAGTTAAAACGATGATTGGTTAGTTGGAGGGCCATCTTAAAAGACTTTGTCAAATGGTTTAACTCAGTGGCCTGGCAGCCCACGAAAAGCCTCGAGTTTGGGCCTGGCAGCCCTTGAAAAGCCTCGACTACAAGTTTTTTCATTTGCTTTTTGTCAAAGTTTCTTCTCCGTTGATACGGTTTTAAGGTAAACCAGCGTACATTGACCCGGCTAGATTATAAGTCATTTCATCAGTCCGGTGTTTTTCAACCCAGCACAAGCTTTCAACTATCAGTTGTTAGTACAAACTCAGTTATAAACCGGAGTTTTCTTAGCCCGGTCTGGCATTGACTATAAGTTGCTAGGATGATTATCCAGTGTTTATTATAACCCGATATGGTTTTGTTACAAACCGGCAAAATATGATGGGAGTTATCATACTCAAGATTTGGGTTATCACCCTTACTAAAAAAAGTTGGTAAACCAACGATGTGATTCAATGTCACAGGTATGATTTATTTCATATTTGATTGTTCTTAAGTGCAGCCTTGGTTATAAACCCGGGTTATATATTGGGCATTATGACCCGTCCGGCGGCAAATTGCCAGGACACTTTAAACTTGTTGTATGCAGAAACAGGTTGAATAAAGCATAATTACAAATCACTAGTGTTTATTGACCCGGCCTGGCTCTGGACTATAAGTCGCCAGTATATATTTGGATTGCGCCATTGGAATTATGCGCTTATAAATCATTGAGTATATTATTCAAATAGCCAACATGGCTGGATTTTTTATTATGGTTATCAATAACCAGTACTATGATTAAAGGTTTTCAAAAGTCGCTTTAGCGCAATGGCTATCATATTATCAATAGATATGATTTATTCTACAATTGAAGGAATAGTCCCGAGTTGCTGCAGGCTTACAACCCGGCACTTGGGGGCTACATTATTTCAGTTAAAATTACATTAAATACACAAGTCTCATGTCGCTGCAAGCATGCACCATGACACTTGGGGGCTAATGCAAAGTCCTTTTTACTAGTCTTATTGAAGACCCGACTCATCATATTATAATGAGCCGGCCCTTGGGGGCTACCAATTGCTCCTGTCAACAATTCAAGGTACACAGATTTTTCATTTATTATTGAAGGATCCACTGCTCAGTTGATAAAGCACAAGGCTCTTAACCTTTTGGACGTGGGTTCAAGCCCCATGACGGGGGTTACATCATATGATGTTATTTTCATTGAAGAATACATCAAGTCCCAGCTCAATATTATCTTATTAAGCCGGCCCTTGGGGGCTACATATTGCTGCTCAAGTTTACATGATCATATTTGCAAAGTCCCTGCTCATTATTGCATACTGACCCAGCCCTTGGGGGCTACACTAGTTGAAGTTTTTTATGAGAATAAGGCAATTTCAAGTCCCAGGTTGCTGCAAGCATGACAACCCGACACTTGGGGGCTATATATGTAGAATACTCAATTCTGACTATGATTGAGATGAACAAACCGTATTTCTTCAAGGTTGAAACACTTATTGGAGCAAGTCTTAAGTTATCACTATTCTCCTCTTAAGACTTGGGGGCTACAGGTATTATGCAGATAAAGGAGGTATTATGCAGATAAGGAAGATCAATTACATGACCCGGTCTCGACAACAATTATGACCCGGTGCCATCAATATTTATAAACCGGCCATTTTGGTAAATATTAAATCAAAAAGTTTTACATCTTCAAACCGGCTGAATATCACATAAGTATTTCAAGACCCATATTTCTTAAACCGGCGCTTTGGGAGCTGGGTCAAAGGAGTTATTCTTCACAATATTTCTCAGTGATAAACCAATGTCGGTAAATTTATTATGAAGCTGGTCTGTTGACCCGGATTTCCCAGAAGGAGGAAATAACAAGGACTTAAGGGTGATCAGGTACCGGTTTACAAGAATTCTTAACCCGGAGCATAACCTGTCAAATTTGTTCTTGTGTTTATTTTGCAGTATAAAGTTTACCATGGATAAATCCAAGCTAAACTTGGGGGCTAATGTCGGGGATATACCCTGCGGCGTAAACCGGTCGGAAGTATAACCCGGCTGGACTTGGCGTTTCATTGGTAAACCGCCAGAAGATTGGCGACTTACGTGTCTGGCGGTTCACTGATGACGATTCACGAAGCCTAAAGACTCATTGGTGACCCGGCGCGTGTTCCAGATGGTTAAGACAGACGGTAAACTGGCTGGTGTTAAACCGGCAGACGATGTTAAACCGGTAGACCAATGTTAAACCGGCAGACGTTAAGAATCCCAGGAAGGGAAGTAAAAATAGTTTAAGTAAAAGTCCGAGTTGGATTCCACATGTAACCTGCCCCTTCAACATATATAAGGAGGGGAAGGGCTCCCCAAAGGAGACAAGATTGACAAGTTCCACAAGTTGGACAAGTTAGGTTTAGACAATAGCTCTCGAGATAGAGCACTCTTGTAACCGTGATCATCATCATCAATATCAATGAAGCAGGATGTAGGCTTTTACCTCCACCGTGAGGGGCCGAACCTGGGTAAAACATCGCGTCTCCCTACCCGCTTAACCCCTCTCAAACTACCACATAAATGCGTTGGCCTCGTGACTAAGTCCTGACACTAAGGACATCTGCCGTGACAATTCCACGACAGATGGGGTGAGGCTTCAGATTTAATTCCACCCACCCACCCGAACATAAGCGATCTATCCCAAATCAGGCAAGAGCCCGATGAAACAGTACATCATTACTGGGCCAGATTCCTCCTGGTTAAGAACAGGATAAAGGACTGCTGCGAGGAAGACGCAATCTCAATCTTCTGCAATAATTGCACGGACAAGGGAATCCTCAACGCCATAAGTCGCTGTGATATTACACGCTTCGATGACTTGGCGTCCATTGTACGAAAGTACTGTGCGATGGAAAGCGCCTAGAAAACCAAAATAAAATTTTGGGACGATCCGGCCCTGATTACAAACCTAGTCCGAAATAAAAGGGTGCATCATCGCCCGACACTCGGGTCAAGCACCAAAAAGCAAAAACCCTCTACAGGGCATGGAACCGTACTGGATGGATGGCTTAATGGACCCTGTAAAATTCACAGTACAGAGGACGCCACACCAACTCACAGCCTTAGAGCATGTTGGATACTCCGGCAGGTGGCCAAAATTGGCGAAGATCTCCTAATTCCGAGGCCACAGAAAGCCACCCCAGAGACACCAATACGGTATTAACAGTCTTCGAGACTTTCGCATCAAATAATATGCGAAAAAGGACACTCCGCAGCCTTGCCGAAGTCTACCAAGTAGCAACAATAAACCCATGGAGTGACACGGCTATGACCTTTAACGCCAGTGATGAACCTAAATTCCGAACAGCCCGAGCACCAGCCGCATTGGTCCTCAGTCCAATAGTGGATGGCTTTTGTCTTACCAAGGTACTCATGGACGGCGACAGCGGATTGAACCTCATTTATGAGGAAACCCTTCAAAAAATGGAAATAGACTGGAACCACATTAAGCGAAGCAGCACAACCTTTAGAGGAATAATCCCCAGTCGGGAAGCGCGCTGTACAGGAAAAATCACACTAGATGTGGTGTTCAGCACGCCAGATAATTACAGGTCCGAAGAGGTCACGTTCCATGTGGCTCCGTTCAGCAGCGGTTATCATGCTCTGCTAGGGCGGGAAGCGTTTACAATCTTCCAAGCAATACCCCATTACGGGTACATGAAGCTCAAGATGCCCGGGCCTAACGAGATCATCACTCTCACTAGTGATCCGGACATAGCACTCCGTGCCGAAAACAAGACAGCCGCACTGGCCCTTGAGGCACTATCTGAAGCCCTAGCGGCTGAGGTACTAACTGCGCTGCGCTCTACGGTGAATAGGGATGATGCGGTACTCGACAAAAGATCCAAGTCCACCTCTTTTAAATCGGCGGACGAAATAGTCAAATTCCAGGTCCATCCAACGGACCCCAATAAAGCAGCTTCCATCGGGGCACATTTAGACCCTGATGTAGATGCCGCACTGCCAGAGTTCCTACAAGAGAACTGGGACATTTTCGCCTGGCACCCTTCAGTCGCCAATGGGAATACAAAACGGATGGTCAAGTAAATGTGACCGCTTACCCAGCTTGGGGGATTGTGCATAGAGAATCCACCCTGTGGGTTGACGCGGAGAAATTCCTCCTCTTCTCCCTTGTACAAAGTGGACAAGATCTTCAGTAGAGCGGCAGCCGAATCCGGCCCCTTACGGCCGTAGCGGGTGGCGTCGTCCTCCCCGTTGAAGTCCCACATGGGATGGCTTCTATACTGAAGCGGCTACACCCCCCGCATGATGCATTCGGCCATAACCCCGATCATGGTCAGTCCGGAATGGGCTAACAATCTTATCCGGCCCATCAGGTAAATGATGTCCCTGTCACTTTCCCTCTGAGGGCTCCGTGGGCGCCATCTTAGGCGCTTCTTTAAGGGAGCACTGTCGAACTTAGGGAGGCCGGTCCGGACAGGATCCGGCAGCGGGACGTCCTCTATATAAAACCATTCCGAAGGCCAGTCTTCGGACACCTTCTCTGTTGATAAGGTTTTAAGGTAAACCGGCGTCCATTGACCCGGCCAGATTATAAGTCATTTCATCAGTCCGGTGTTTTTCAACCCGGCACAAGCTTTCAACTATCAGTTGTTAGTACAAACTCAGTTATAAACCGGAGTTTTCTTAGCCCGGTCTGGCATTGACTATAAGTTGCCAGGATGATTATCCAGTGTTTATTATAACCCGATACGGTTTTATTACAAACCGGCAAAATATGATGGGAGTTATCATACTCAAGATTTGGGTTATCACCCTTACTAAAAAAAGTTGGTAAACCAACGATGTGATTCAATGTCACAGGTATGATTTATTTCATATTTGATTGTTCTTAAGTGCAGCCTTGGTTATAAACCCGGGTTATATATTGGGCATTATGACCCGTCCGGCGGCAAACCGCCAGGACACTTTAAACTTGTTTTATGCAGAAACAGGTTGAATAAAGCATAATTACAAATCACCGGTGTTTATTGACCCGGCCTGGCTCTGGACTATAAGTCGCTAGTATATATTTGGATTGCGCCATTGGAATTATGCGCTTATAAATCATTGGGTATATTATTCAAATAGCCAACATGGCTGGATTTTTTATTATGGTTAACAATAACCAGTACTATGATTAAAGGTTTTCAAAAGTCGCTTTAGCGCAATGGCTATCATATTATCAATATATATGATTTATTCTACAATTGAAGGAATAGTCCCGAGTTGCTGCAGGCTTACAACCCGGCACTTGGGGGCTACATTATTTCAGTTAAAATTACATTGAATACACAAGTCTCATGTCGCTGCAAGCATGCACCATGACACTTGGGGGCTAATGCAAAGTCCTTTTTACTAGTCTTATTGAAGACCCGACTCATCATATTATAATGAGCCGGCCCTTGGGGGCTACCAATTGCTCCTGTCAACAATTCAAGGTACACAGATTTTTCATTTATTATTGAAGGATCCACTGCTCAGTTGATAAAGCACAAGGCTCTTAACCTTTTGGACGTGGGTTCAAGCCCCATGACGGGGGTTACATCATATGATGTTATTTTCATTGAAGAATACATCAAGTCCCAGCTCAATATTATCTTATTAAGCCGGCCCTTGGGGGCTACATATTGCTGCTCAAGTTTACATGATCATATTTGCAAAGTCCCTGCTCATTATTGCATACTGACCCCGCCCTTGGGGGCTACACTAGTTGAAGTTTTTTATGAGAATAAGGCAATTTCAAGTCCCAGGTTGCTGCAAGCATGACAACCCGACACTTGGGGGCTATATATGTAGAATACTCAATTCTGACTATGATTGAGATGAACAAAGCAGATTTCTTCAAGGTTGAAACACTTATTGGACCAAGTCTTAAGTTATCACTATTCTCCTATTAAGACTTGGGGGCTACAAGTATTATGCATATAAAGGAGGTATTATGCAGATCAGGAAGATCAATTACATGACCCGGTGTTGACAACAATTATGACCCGGTGCCATCAATATTTATAAACCGGCCATTTTGGTAATATTAAACCAGAAAGTTTTACATCTTCAAACCGGCTGAATATCAGATAAGTATTTCAAGACCCATATTTCTTAAACCGGCACTTTGGGAGCTGGGTCAAAGGAGTTATTCTTCACAATATTTCTCGGTGATAAACCAATGTCGGTAAATTTATTATGAAGCTGGTCTGTTGACCCGGATTTCCCAGAAGGAGGAAATAACGCAGTCATAAACGAATGTCGGTAAATTTATTATGAAGCTGGTCTGTTGACCCGGACTCGGCGAAATAAAAGCCATATTGGCAACAAACCCAGTCCTGGCCGCGCCAAACATTGGCGAACCAATGCTATTATACATTGCAGGAACACATCAGGTTGTAAGCGAAGTGCTCGTCGTCGAACGAGAAACGGACGGACACAAATTCCCCCTTCTAAAGCCGGTCTATTATGTGTCCACTGTCCTCACTCCGTGCAAATCACGGTACCCGCATTATCAAAAGATTGTGTGCGCGGTATTCATGGCATCCCGGAAGCTACGACACTACTTTCAAGAGTGTTCAATCACAGTAGCCTCGGAAGTACCACTTAACGACATTATAAACAACCGTGATGCAACAGGCCGGATTGCAAAATGGGCCATTGAGCTCCTCCCGTTCGACATAACTTATAAGCCACAGTGAGCCATCAAGTCGCAAGTCTTGGCCGACTTCGTCGCAGAATGGACGGAGGCCTAACTCCCTAAAGAGTACGGCACATATTCAAATTGGATCATGCATTTCGACGGCTCCAAGATGTTGGCCGGACTAGGGGCTGGCGTCGTTTTGACGTCCCCCACAGGAGACATAGTTCAATACGTACTCCAGATTATATACACGGACTCCAACAATGCAGCCGAATATGAGGCCCTTTTACAAGGTCTCCGGATGGCAGTATCCATGGGCATTCAACGCCTAGAGGTGCGCGGGGACTCGAACCTCGCAATATCCCAAATAAATGGAGTTTTCGATGCCAAGGATCCAAAAATGGCAGCTTACCGCAACGCCGTCCTAAAAATGTCAGCTCGGTTCGAAGGGCTTGAATTCCACCATATAGCCCAGGAAAATAATCAGGCGGCAGATGTCCTGGCACGCATAGGCGCAAAACGCGATGTAGTCCCCCCCAACATCTTCTTGGAAAGGTTGTTCAAGCCATACGTAGTATGGGAAGGGGAGTCAAACAATAACAGCCCGGACCCAACCGCACTGCCCGACACCGAACATTCCGACACAATCGGAGGCTTTGCCAATGAAATAACACCTTCAGCCCACCTAATAATGGCCGTTATCGCCCCGTGGACAGAACCATTCCTCGCCTACCTTACTAGGCAGGAACTCCCTGAGGACCAAAATGAGGCACGCTGCATAGTGCGGCGATCCAAAGCCTACAAGGTCCACGAGGGAGAGCTTTATAAGAAAAGCACTACCGGAGTCCTTCAAAGGTGCATCTCCGAAGAGGAAGGGCGGAACCTCCTGGCTGAAATTCATGCCGGACTCGGCGGTCATCACGCGACAGCTTGGTCCCTTGTAAGCAAGGCCTTCCATACATGCTTTTATTGGCCGACGGCCCGGGCAGACGCCCAGGACTTAGTCCAACGATGCACCGGTTGCCAGCTCTTTGCAAACCAAAGCCATATGCCACCCACCGCCCTCCAAACTATCCCCATCACTTGGCCCTTCGCGGTCTGGGGGCTTGACATGGTTGGACCCCTTAAAGGCGGAACCCACAAGCAAAAATACTTACTGGTCATGGTGGATAAGTTCACCAAATGGATAGAAGCCAAGCCTGTTAAGACGGCCGAATCCGGACCGGTGATAGACTTTGTATCCGGGGTTGTACACCGTTACGGCGTCCCCCACAGCATCATCACTGACAACGGCACGAACTTTACGGCCGACGAGGTAAAACTCTGGTGCAAAAACATGGGCATCAAGCTCGATTATGCTTCCGTCTATCACCCACAAACTAACGGCCAGGTCGAACATGCAAATGGTCTTATCATGAGTGGCATCAAACCCAGATTAGTGCGGTCCCTCAAGGAATCTAACACGCACTGGGTAGAGGAGCTCGACTCCGTACTCTGGGGGCTGCGGACCACGCCGAATCGCACCACCGGATACACACCATTCTTTATGGTGTACGGCGCAGAGGCAGTTTTGCCTTGCGACATAATTCATGACTCACCTCGAGTGCGCATGTACGAAGAAAGAGAAGCCGAGCTCGATCGGCAGGACAGCTTGGACGCATTGGAGGAGGAGCGTGACGTGGAAAAAGCCCGTTCCGCATTCTATCAACAGCAGGCTCGAAGATACCAAAGCAGAGAAGTACGGGCCAAAAATTACAACGTTGGTGAATTAGTTCTACGACTATCGCACAAGAAAAAGGACAAACTCAAGCCCAAGTGGGAAGGTCCCTTCATAATTGACCAAGTCCTGACTGGTGGAGCGTACCGCCTGCGAGATGCATCGGATAACTGACTCGAGCCGAACCCATGGAACGCAACCCGTCTCCGAAGATTGTATGCCTAGCGCCGGACTCTGTGTTCGTCTCCTTCCTCTGTCCATTTTTTATATACTTTCTGTCTTACATTTCTCTTCTTCTCTCGCTCTCTTATAGCCTTTAAAGGCTCATAAAGTGACGCGCTATCCGCGCCCATTAAATCTGGGGGCTTCTTTAAACAGAAGCTTATTTATACGGGCTTCATGCCCAACACATGTGTCACACTTCCGCATGTACCTTTTATTCACCATTATATGCATCGATATGACTTAAGTTTTGGCCAAGCTGGGTTGCCTGGCTCCTGTGCTTACCCCTACGTTCCCAATTGTTCGGCTAGGTGGTAAAGGGAGCACCTCTGCGATTGTTACTGCCGGGTCAGCCGGACGTGTACCTCAGACTGGGTGAAGCCGAAAGCAAGCGTTCTTAAGGGAATATTCGGTCGTTGAACTAAAGATGATCTTTTTTCACTTATTTATCTATACGCCCCCAGATGTTTTTCCTGCGTCTCTTTTCGCAGCATGGACATGCACTTTAGGGCATGCCTCCCAGGGAAAGGAACCCCTAACGGAACTATTCTCCCTGGAAGTGTTTCTTACTAACCATGTAATATAACATAACTAGTCGGGCACTTGTCTGTTCACGCACTAATGACCCCTACGCCTGGTCTCCATGCATTCCCTGGTTCTTATATAACCGCATGGGAATTCGGACACACTCCGGACCGTCAGGTCCCGAGACTGAAGCGAAAAGGTCGGCCATGACAGACGATCTACAATCCGGCTAGAAGGCATTATAAATGTCAATTAAATTACATAGTCATTCTGACTGATTGTATTCCTCTTCAATACCATCTAACAGGCTGTCTAATTTACAGTCCTGCTGGGAATACTTTGCGGCCAATTCTACTTGGCCGTATACTAAGCTTACAGGGATCTCCTTCCCATCGGGCCCCACAGGACCGACCTCGGCCATGTGGTTGGGGTCAGCCTTTGTGTACCGCGTCTTCACCATAGCCCAGGCCTCCCTAGCGCCTTGACGGCAGGCCAATATCTTCCACAATCAGAAGCGCCGCCGTGCTCCCTTTAGCTTCTCCGCAAGCTCTCCAAGACCTTCGGGCATGGAGATGGATGGCCACAGGGCCTGGGCGACGCCTTGCATCGCCTGCCGAACTCGATCGAGTAGTTGCGAGAGCTCGGGCAGAAGGTCACCCGTAGAACCGGGCATCTCCTCTGCAGGACGACCCGTTAGCACACCTACAGACATTGCTCTGTTAGTCGACTTCCCCGCCGAACTTTCTTTCAAAGGTTCATTCAAGAACTTACTAAATATGCCGCGCCGAAGCCGCTGGTTCTCCTTAACGGAGTCTGACAGCTGGGCACGAACATCTTTCAGCTCGACGCCCAGCTTGGTGTTGGCATCTTTGAGATCGTTCTTCTCCCGCCTCACCTTTGTCAGCACCTTCTCACCAGCCTTTAGCTGGCGTAGGAGGTGTTGCCTTTCCGGGTTCAATCCGGCGCCATCTGCAATTTCATTTGTCAGATTCACACCCATGTCGTGCTTCGCAAAATACTTATTTTTCGAAGTGTATATTACCAGAGGGGGTCTCCTTGGGCTCCCCTGCCGCGGCCAGTGCGGCCTCAAGTTGGGCTTTGCACTCTTCCAGCTCCTTGGACAGTAGGGAATTCTTTTCTATGAGAACCTGCATAACAAATGATCCTTAAATCAGTTATTCTAACTGTTTCCAGTCTTGGGGGCTACTGGTATATATATAATTACCAAAATTTTCTTACCCGTATGTCTTTTACATATTGCTCCGTGGCTTTGGCTAGACCATTTTGAGCGGCACGGAGGTACGCATATCCCGAATTAAAGGCATCTAATGCCTCTTGGGAGAAACAAGCATCGCGAAGAATTGTCCGGCGACGCCTGTGGTCATGGCACTCTCCACCTCAGAGTTGGTGGCAGACAACTTGTCCACATCCTCCGTCGGAGGAGCGTCCGGTGCGCGCCTTGTGTTCACCTCCGCCTCTGGGCCAGGCTTTGGAGCCTGGCTGGTGGAGGCGCGGTTGGCAGCCTCTCCGGGTATAGTCCGGCGAGGTCTCTTTGTCCTGAAGAGAGCACGAGTGTTAATATGCCTCCCAGGTGTAACACCTCGGATAAGGGGGGGCGCCATACCTTTGCGCTGACGCCTCGGTCCAGACTGCACCTCTTTTCTGCCCACGGGGCCCTGCGGCCCCTCGTTGGCTTGTCGCCGCAGGTTCGGCCTCCCGTCTCAAAAACCTCCCCTGCAAAGCTCGGTTTTAATCAGGAAACTGAAAACACGAGAGGGCGGACACCTATTCGGGGTACTGGGACTTCAATCTCAGTTACCTGGGAGGCCAGGATTAGCCCCGGGTAATCAGCCGTAATGGCCACCAAGGCGTTGTCCTTGCTCAATTGATGGAACACTCCATCAATCAGCTCCACAGATATGTCCGGATCCTCTTGAGAGGCCGGGTCGAGGGACCGTCCTGGGTCCTCGTGTTGTGGAGGAGGGTTTTTTATTTCCTTAATAGCCGGCGCAGTTCCTGCGTTGAAGTCGTCAGACTGAATATTTAACAATGGGATACAAAACGGATGGTCAAGTAAATGTGACCGCTTACCCAGCTTGGGGGATTGTGCATAGAGAATCCACCATGTGGGTTGACACGGAGAAATTCCTCCTCTTCTCCCTCGTACAAAGTGGACAAGATCTTCAGTAGAGCGGCAGCCGAATCCGGCCCCTTACGGCCGTAGCGGGTGGCGTCGTCCTCCCCGTTGAAGTCCCACATGGGATGGCTTCTATACTGAAGCGGCTGCACCCCCCGCATGATGCATTCGGCCATAACCCCGATCATGGTCAGTCCGGAATGGGCTAACAATCTTATCCGGCCCATTAGGTAAATGATGTCCCTGTCACTTTCCCTCTGAGGGCTCCGTGGGCGCCAGCTTAGGCGCTTCTTTAAGGGAGCACTGTCGAACTTAGGGAGGCCGATCCGGACAGGATCCGGCAGCGGGACGTCCTCTATATAAAACCATTCCGAAGGCAAGTCTTCGGACGCCTTCTTTGGGGTTCCGGATAGATATCCGGTCCCAGCGATGCGCCACACTTCGGATCCGCCCACTTGATATATGGACCCCTCCTTAGAGCGGGGCACAAGGCAGAATAACCTTTTCCACAGCCCGAAATGAGCCTCAACACCCAAAAACAGCTCGCAGAGGGCTACGAAGCCCGCGACATGCAATACGGAGGCAGGCGTGAGATTGTGTAGCTGGAGGCCATAGAACTGCAGGAGCCCCCGGAGAAACGGATGGATTGGAAATCCGAGCCCTCTTATTAAATAAGGGACAAGGCATACCCGCTCCCCTTTGGAGGGATTAGGGTCACTCTCCGCTTGCTTTCCGCCGTTATAGATGGCAAGACCGGCTCGAACCGGGATCATATAGGCCGGGGGGAGAAATTCCTTGGTCTAGAGCGTCACCAGCTCGCTATGCGGGATGGAGCATCTCTCCCAATATCCAGGCTGAGGGCTGGAAGGGCGAAAGGAGGAGTTGCGACGGCTGGCCATGGTGGAATGGACCTTTGTCGGATGCGCTCTGATGAACACTCGCGAAGGGGGAAGATGTGGTTTGGATCTAAATCCTCGTCCCCTTAAATGGGCAGCTCATTTACACGGCTAGGGGTGTGAATGTAAAAACACTCGGTCTTTTCATATTCGTTTGACACGTGGGAGACGGCCATTATTGGGCGTAGAAGCCAAGGAGCGCAACATCTACAAGAAACCGGACTTTATTCAGCAGGTACACGAAATTTGGAGGAGAACCCGCCTTGCAATGCCGAAGACAATCTGCGCGCCAGGCTCATCATCATTGAAGCCTGGTTCGGGGGCTACTGAGGGAGTCGTGGATTAGGGGGTGTTCGGATGGCCGGACTATACCTTCAGCCGGACTTCTGGACTATGAAGATACAAGATTGAAGACTTCGTCCCGTGTCCGGAAGGGACTTTCCTTGGCGTGGAAGGCAAGCTTGGCGATACGGATATGTAGATCTCCTACCATTGTAACCGACTTTGTGTAACCCTAACCCTCTCCGGTGTCTATATAAACCGGAGGGTTTTAGTCCATAGAACTACACAACAACAATCATACCATAGGCTAGCTTCTAGGGTTTAGCCTCTCTGATCTCGTGGTAGATCTACTCTTGTACTACCTATATCATCAATATTAATCAAGCAGGACGTAGGGTTTTACCTCCATCGAGAGGGCCCGAACCTGGGTAAAACTTCGTGTCCCTTGCCTCTTGTTACCATTCGGCCTAGACGCACAGTTCGGGACCCCCTACCCGAGATCCGCCGGTTTTGACACCGACACTTCTTCTTCAATATTTTCAGTAGCTTCTCAAATCCTTTGTCAGCCACAGTATTCTCTGCCTTCCACTGCAGCGATTCCAGTACGGTACCGAGCTTTGTGTTGCCATCTTCGCAATTGGGGTACAACCTTCTTTTGTGATCCTCTAGCATGCGATCGAACTTCAGCTTCTCCTTTTGACTTTCGCATTGCGTCCTTGCATCGACAATGACCCGACAGAGATCATCATCATCGGGCACATCGTCTGGTTCCTCTTGATCTTCAGCAGATTCCCCCGTTGCAGCATCATCGGGCACATCGTCTGGTTCCTCTTGATCTTCAGCAGCTCCCCTCGTTACAGCATCACCGTATTCAGGGGGCACATAGTTGTCATCGTCCTCTTCTTCTTCGTTGTCTTCCATCATAACCCCTGTTTCTCCGTGCTTCGTCCAAACATTATAGTGTGGCATGAAACCCTTATAAAGCAGGTGGGTGTGAAGGATTTTGCGATTAGAGTAAGACTTCGTATTCCCACATATAGGGCATGGACAACACATAAAACCATTCTGCTTGTTTTCCTCGGTCACTTCGAGAAAATTATGCACGCCCTTAATGTACTCGGAGGTGTGTCTGTCACCATACATCCATTGCCGCTTCATCTGCGTGCATTATATATAATTATGTGTGTCAAAAGTAAGAAAATCAGACAAGTATCTATATAAGTAAGAAAATCAGACAAGTATCTATCTAAAGAAAAAAAAATCAGAAAGAAGATAAGAAAAAGGGGCTCACTACGGTGGTGCCGGTGACGAGATCGGTGCGGGCAATCGACGGCGGTGAAAACGGGGACGGGGCGTGACAGACCGCTAAATCTAGACAAATCTCGAGAAAAATGGAGCTCCGAGGTCGAGCTTCGAGAGGAGAAAGCTTAACTAGTGTGGCTTGGGCATTTCATCGAACACCTCATGTGCATAGGAGGTGAGCTAGAGCACCCAAATGCCCTCCCCTCGCCGTCCAAAAAAATAGAGCAGTGTGGACTGCTCTGCTCGCCGGCGAGAGGGTATATATAGGCAACTCATTTGTCCCGATTCGTGGCAGGAACCGGGACTAAAGGCCCCCCTTCTATACCGGTTCTAGGCACGAACCGATACCAACGGCTGTGGGCCAGGAGCGCGGCCCATTGGTCCCGGTTCGTACCTAGAACCGGAACAAATGGATCCAGATGAACCGGGACCAATGCCCACAAGGCCCCGGCCGGCCCCATGGGCTCATGAACCAGGACTAATGCCCCCCATGGGTCCCGGTTCGTGAAGAACCGGGACTAATGGGCTGGCCAGGCCCGAACCAAAGCCATGTTTTCTACTAGTGTCACATCACAACATACCCTGCAAAAACAAGTTAGACGTCCTCTACTTTCTTGTTGCAAGTTTTACGTGCCCGCTACGGGCTTCTAGTAAGAACCTTTCTTACCTACGCATCAAAATCACAACGATTTTTCGTCACGTGTGATGTTTTAACCTTCAACAAGGACCGTCCGTAGTCAAATTTGATTCAACTAAAGTTGGAGAAACAGACACCCGCCGGCCACCTTTATGCAAAATAAGTTGCATGTTTGTCGGTGGAACCAGTCTCATGAACGCAGTCATGTAAGGTTGGTCCACGCCGCTTCATCCAACAATACCACCGAATCAAAATAAGACATTGGTGGTAAGAAGTATGACTATGATCGCCCACAACTCTTTGTGTTCTACTCATGCATATCATCTAAGCATAGACCTAGCTCTGATACCACTGAAGGGGAACGTAGCATGCAATTTCAAAAAAATCCTATGATCAGGCAAGATCTATCTAGGAGATGCATAGCAACGAGAGGGGAAGAGTGTGTCCACGTACCCTCGTAGACCGAAAGCGGAAGTGTTAGCTTAACGCGGTTGATGTAGTCGAACGTCTTCGCAGTCCAACCGATCAAGCACCGAACATACGGAACCTCCGAGTTCTGCACACGTTCAGCTCGATGACGTCCCTCGAACTCTTGATCCAGCAAAGTGTCGAGGGAGAGTTTCGTCAGCACGATGGCGTGGTGACGGTGATGGTGATGTGATCCATGCAGGGCTTCGCCTAAGCAATACGACGATATGACCGGATGAGTAAACTATGGAGGAGGGCACTGAACACGTCTAAGAACAATTGATGTGCTATGGGGTTCCCCCTGCCCCCATATATAAAGGATGAGAGGGAGGAGTCCGGCCCTAGGGGCGCGCCCAAGTGGGGGGGGCGACTAGGACTCCTAGTCCTAGTTGCCCCCCTCCCCCTTCCTTTCTTTCGGAGGGGGGAAAGGGAATGAGAGGGAGAGGGAGAAGGAAAGGGGCCGCACCCCTTCCCCTTGTCCAATTCGGACAGCCCATGGGGGCGCGGCACCCCTTGCGGGCTCCCCTCTCTCTCCCCCTATGGCCCATGTTGGCCCATTACTTCCCCAGGGGGTTCCGGTAACCCCTCGGTACTCCGATAAATATCCGAAACATCCCAAAACCATTCCGGTGTCCGAATACCATCGTCCAATAAATTAAACTTTACCTCTCGACTATTTCGAGACTCCTCGTCATGTCTGTGATCTCATCCGGGACTCCGAACAATCTTCGGTCACCAAAACACATAACTCATAATACAAATCGTCATCGAATGTTAAGCGTGCGGACCCTACGGGTTCGAGAACTATGTAGACATGACCGAGACACATATCCGATCAATAACCAACAGCGGAACCTGGATGCTCATATTGGTTCCTACATATTCTACGAAGATCTTTATCGGTCAAACCGCAATGACAACATACGTCTAAAACCACTGTACATCCACTGATTATCTGACATCCTCTGCTTTATTGGAAGCAACACAACGACGTGGCAAAAGCGCAACCCCTCCGTTGGCGTGCCGAGCACGAAGCATGGCCCCCCTCGGACGATGTCATGGCGCGGCATGCCTGCCGGGCGAGGCAGCATGCACATGAGGCGGTGGAGGCCCTCGCGGTGGTGGACGTTGGAGAGGCGGAGTCACACTCTCCGACGCCCCGTAGGGTGCACCCCGCAACAGCGTCGTGGTGGACGTCGTCTCCTCCTGGGAAGGACCCGTCATCAACCTCACGTCCACCGGCACCGGCCGGGTTACGGGCTCCGACGAGGTAGAGTAGGGCATGGGAGACGGCGGTAGATCGAGTCCGGTGAGCTGGCTAGTGTCCCATGTCCTACTCTACCTCACCGGCGGCCGGACCGACACTATGAGGGGTGCAGCCAGCCGCGGGACATGGGCATGTCTCACTAGTTTTTGGTTTGTTATTCTCAGTTTTCCCTTTTTCTTTTGCTATTATTCTCAGCATGCCGTGAAGCTGTTGCCCTCGCACTTGATCTATTGCTATCATATGTGGAAATCGCCTATGATTGCGAAGGAGTGGTTAACGCCATGAAGCAGTGCACTAGAAGAACATATGCAAGTATCATCAGGGAGATAACAGTGACGTTGGGTCAACTCCAACAATGTTCTTTCATCCTAGAAGGGCGTGCTACGAACTTCAGGGCACAAAGTCTTGCTAGACATGCTTTTGGTTTGGATATCTAATTCTTCAAAAAATGTCCAGGATTCGAAAAGTTTGTTCAAGTATGGTAAGAAAAGCTTAGAACTTTAAATTATCTTCCTTTTCCAAAATTTGTTCAAAACTCAAAAAATGTTCCCACATTCTTGAAAATGTTCATGTTTTAATTTTTTTAAGAATTTCAAAATTGTTCAAGTTTTCCAAAACTGATAAATAAAAATGTTCGTCTTAGATAAATGCTTGCTACAGTACCCGCTAGTTTTCAAGAAATGTTCATGTTTTAAAAAAATGTTTGCATTTTTGATAAATGTTAAAAAGTTTCAAAATTATTGTGTGTTTTATATAAATGTTTGCTACGTTATCTCCTATTCTTAAAATTTGTTTGTGTTTCGAAGAACGTCCATGTTCAAAAAAATGCTGATAATTCAAAAAAAGTTTGAGATTTCCAAAAATGTCTGAGTTTAATTATTTTTCAGAACTTCTGCAAAATATTCGTGTTTTAAAAATATTCACTTTTTCAGAAAAAAATGTTTCAGTTTTATTTTCAAGGTTTGGCGCTGCTAATTAATCAGAAGTGGTTGTTAGTCTTAGTGGCTATCAGCTTGTTCCTTGTAGTAGGTGGTCCTACGTTCGCATCCTTGACTAGCATGTGTTTAGGGTGGTTGTACCAAAACGAAAGTGTTAACTAAGAGCATCTACAGTTGGACCCTTCAAACCCGCCTCAAACACCAGGGCAGGACACCCGGTCATGAAAAAACGACCTAGATGGACCCCTCAAACCGACCTCAAACGCCCGGGCTGACCGGCACCCCTCATTTCCAGCCCAAATATGGGGCGGATATGGGAGAGCTCGGGCGCGCCCGGGCACGACCGCCTGGCCCGCATCTACCGCACATATAGTTGTCCCCATCCGCTCGTCGGACCAAACCCTAGAGCCACTTCAGTCCACCCCCCTCCACTCCCATCTGCCACCGAAGATCACCTCCGGCGATCTCCGGCCTTCTCCGACATGGCGGGCAGCGGATCCGAGTCCTTCACCTCTAGATCCTTTGGCCATGAGCTCATCCCACGCGGCCCCGAGGAGGAGATGGCCGTCAGGGTTCCGCTCCGCCACTCCCGGGAGGCGGTTGCACGACGGCAGCACTCGGACTCGCAACGCCGGGAATTCGTTGCATCCGCACAACCGGTTCTTGGATCCGGCATCGCTGCCTCACCGAAGGCGGTGCTGTCCGTTTGGTGTCTGAACGCCGTGGCCAAAGCGCAACCCCTCCGTTGGCGTGCTGAGCACGAAGCATGGCCCTCCTCAGACGATTTCATGGCGCGGCATGCCCGCAGGGCGAGGCAGCATGCACATGAGGCGGTGGAGACCCTCGCGGTGGTGGATGTTGGAGAGGCGGAGTCACACCCTCCGGCGCCCCGTAGGGTGCACCAGTATGGACGCCGCAACCGCGTCATGGTGGACGTCATCTCCTTCCGGGAAGGACCTGTCATCAAACTCACATCCACCAGTACCGTCCGGGTTACGGGCTCCGACGAGGAAGAGTAGAGCATGGGAGACAGCGGGAGATCGAGTCCCGTGAGCCGGCTAGTGTCACATGTCCTACTCTACCTCGCTGGCGGCCGGACCGACACTATGAGGGGTGCAGCCAGCCGCCGGACATGGGCATGGTGGAGCCGGATGACCTCCGCTTAGTATTAGGTTTGCGTTGCATGTCATAATATGGATTTAAGATTCCTAATTTAAGATATCCGGATGTAGAATTCATTATTTGAGGCGTGACCGGTCAATGTCTCCACGATTTAATTGCAGTGAAGTGATTACAGTTAGCTGTTGCAATCTTGCATGCGTACGTGGGATACATGTGCAGTTCATACAAACATGAATGGGTGGCACGTAAATACTTGTACGTACCCGACTTGAGTTTGCATGCATAGTAAACATTTGCATTTCAAACGACTGGCCGTCTAGTAAACACTGACTCCCAAGTCCCAACAGAACGATATGATTTGGAAGAATTTGGTAGGCTGAATCCCAACAGAATGTGATCGTATCGTCCTTGCTTTCTGTTTGTGGTGAGGATGACTGTGCTAGTGATGGCAACAGCTAACAACACATGAAGGTACGGGAGGGTGCATGATTGTTGCTATTCTTCAGTTGTGTGCATCGATTCCAATGCGATGACTTCTTCGCAAAAAGTGGAGGATGGGATCAAAGCACAAGCAGGATTGGAATGATGGGGTGATTCTGTTGCTGGCGTCCAGAGTGAGTGGTAACTTCATTTTGTGCTCTTGTTCGTTGTTGTCAGCTTCTATGGCTTACTGGTTTTGGTAGGCTGTACGTAGCCCTTCGTCGGCTTTGCGTATGTCTCGGATGTTCATTTGGGCTGAGGTATGCGCGTGTGTGAAGGTCGTGTTTAGTTGTAAGTTTTCTTCATGAAAATTAGGGGAACAGAGTTGCTCGGTTTGAAAAGAAAACAATTTGTATATATGTTATATACGTGGCTAGCTGCCTCTCTAGGCCTTTACCCGTCCCTCTCTCTCTCTCTCTCTCTCTCTCTCGCCTTGATAGAATTTGATTCTGCCGATTAGCTGTTGCAATCTTCAGCCCGGAAGCAAACGACGCATGCAGCTGCATGCGTACGTGGGATGCATATGTGAAGCTCATACATACAGGAATGCATGGGTGCTACTTTGGTGTACCCGACTTGTGGCAACCTTTCAAGATGGAGGGAGAGAAGAGAACGGGTCAGATCACAGATGCGTCGTCGCATCACCTCCTCTCTACAACGGCCTTGTTTGGTAAAATTTATCGACATGTTAAAGTTTGGCATATATCCTCATGTGCTAAGGTGCAAAGTCATTGTCATTCCGATCTCTATGGGTACGCCTGCCGCATTTTTGCACGGGGGCATTCTGGGACAATTCTTATTGGACAATGGAATATCTTCTGCGAAAACACATTGGTTTTCTCGACCCACTCTGTTGTTACTCGATTCCGACGGATAAAACCACTGTACATCCATTGATTATGTGCCATCCTCTGCTTTATTGGAAACAACACAACAAAATTAAGATTTTATTTAAATTAATCACATCGAATTTTTATTTTCTACCGGGTTGATGAGAAATGGCATTGAATCCACCTACATCTCTAATAGGTAAAGAGGGTCCTAATCTCACCCGAGGATGTGTACATTGAGTACGTTCTTCATCAGTGGCGAAGCCCCGTTGAGTGTAGTGTAGTGAATTGACCACACATGTTTTTGGCAAATTCTTTGTACACAAGTAGAAATGATGCAATTTTTTTTATAAAATTGATGAAAACACATGTGTTTAACATCACATATTTGAAATGACATCACAGACTTCTGATCCTGGCACCACCACTGTTCTTCATGCTCTACCCCGTTCCAAGACAAAATTTTGCCAACTCCTCCACCCTCCTGTTCCCCAGACACACGTCTAGGAAAAAAGGCGAGAGAATATGCATTCGGAGAACAACGGGGAGGCGCCACCTAAATCATGTCTCGTAACGGGGTAGAGCATGAAAACTGTACCCAATCTACACATCCTCAGGCTGTCCGTGAGAAATGTTGGACAACCCGAAAGAGTTGCGGTGATAAATACAAAACTTAATGCATATTTATTGATGCAATCCTTCCGGACTGGAGACACGTATGTTACGCGGCTAGACATGAAAATGGAATCTACTCTCACGGAGATCACTCCATGGGGATTGCCCTATTAATAAAACAAACCAACCAACAAATAAACCAGTTTGCACAATCAACTTGAGTAGCAATTTCAAACGGCACAAGCAAGCGGCAATGGAGGTGTCCATACTCGAATACACAAAAGATGCCTAAACGAATGAAAACCTCGGACGGACATGATCGAACACACGGACGTCTGTACATGAAAATAATGCCTTTATTATGCTCAAGTAACAACTCAAGTGCCAAACTGGAAAAAAATATTGGTGCCGTTGGCGCGGCACAACCCTCTTGAGGTTTCTCTCTTCTTCTCACACGCACACGGGAAGAAAATATACGCACACGCAATGAATAGAACAAAACTATATAAGACAACTTTGAAGAGTGAGGACGTTTGGCTGCCGAGAGTTGAATTTTATATTTCAAATTTAAAGGTCTCCTTGGAGCTCGGCCTCCAAATGCAATTTCCGAACATGAGTGAGGACGTTTGGCTGCCGAGAACAATGGAGGCCAATTTTTTTAAAATTTCAAATTTTCTATTTCAAATAATTCTGAAAAAATATGCATGTATATAAGGATGTAATCTACATGTGCATATAAATTCACGATAAAATACCTTGAATTGCGACCTGTACAAAAAAGGCAAATTCATGGTCTAGTAGGATGAATAGTATTATGTGTTAAAAAGCTTTAGATTTGTCTTTTCTGCGCAGCCCATAATTCAATGTATTTCGTCCTGAAAAATGTACGCATTTATGCATTATGCATTTGTCAATCTCTGTATTCTTTTTTTTCAGATTTTTTTGAAAAGTAGAAATATGAATTTTGATGAATTTTAAATTTCAAATTTAAAGGTCTCCATGGAGCTTGTCCTCCAAATGCAATTTCCGAACATTGAAGTATATCCTTATTTAATTTTTTAGTTTTATCAAGAACACTTGGCGCTTACTGTTTTTTCTCTCATTCTTTATTAGTCTAGCCAGTAGGATACTACGTGCATACTTGTTGTTCGGTGGGACTTGCAGCATGAGTGAGTCAATAATAAAGCCGCTGGCTCGCTGGCTACTCCAGCATGAAATGAATCCACGTCACATGGCAGCTGAGCTGACGAGTCATTCTTGTTTATTTATCTGCAAATTAATATGTAAGAACGGGCCTTTTTATGGTGAAGCACGGGCATGAGGCGTGCGCATGCCAATGTTCACGTAGCCGGCCGGTCATGGAATGCAACGCAAGAGTTACCAGTGCACGCCAGATCCATGCTTGCTTCAGCTACCCAACAAGAAAAAGAGGGACATGGTTGGATGTGCAACCGCTTTCCCCCGTTGTCTGCTCAATGCCGAGACAGCAAAAACACACACCATCTTTTTCCCTTCCCGTTTCATCGTATCACCATTTCACACGCAGATCGCGTGGCGGAGAGCCTTGCGCGGCGATAGCAGCAATTTCGCCCCATCCGATCCTAGCATCTCTTATTTAAGCATACCATCTGCCTTAGCTCGATCCAAGAGAAGAGCTCGGTTCATCATCCACTACCCTCAACCGAACCATCACCCTCATCCACTAGCAACAAGAAATGGCACATTTCTGGAGTGTCGCGGCGGCCGAGCTCACCGGCAGCCACCTCTACGAGGTCAAGCGCATGGTGGCGCGATTCCGTGAGCCTGTCGTCAGGATCTGGGGGCCGGCCTCAGCGTCGGCCAGGTGGCTGCCGTTGCACACGCCAAGGAGGCGGCCAGCGTCACCGTCGAGTTCGCGGACGAGGCGCGCGTCCGCGTCCAGGCCTGCAGCGACTGGATCGTCCACTCGGTAGCAAACGGCGGTGACATCTACGGCGTCACCACGGGCTTGGGTGGCACCTCCCACCGTAGCACAAAAGATGGGCACGGCCTCCAGGTCGAGCTTGTCAGGTGAGTACACAATTTTGCATCTCAACACCATGCGCATATTTTAGTACTCCTGCAATTTTGGCAGTAGACGGCGCTAACAAAGGGAGGGACGGTAGTGGGTTCGAGAAAATACATTCTCCCTTGTAGCGTGCATGTATCAGCCACTGGTTATCTTTGAGATTCGGATCCATGCATGCATCTCGTCGTTGTGTTGCTTAGTTAACCTCAATTCATGACCCCTTCTTTCTATTAATTTTTGTCACCTCCCATATCAACCTTTTCCCGTAGTTATTACGTGCAATATCTCTCCTCTCAGTCACAAATTAAAGTAGAGACGAGTAGTACTACACTCACTCAGGTTTTCTTTTCATATGATTCTAAAATTTATATTTGTTTTATCTTTTGAGAGAGAAGTGCATATTACACCCCTCAACTTTAGCCCTAGTTTAATATACAACCCCCAACTCCAATACCATCTAGTTTACACCCCCCAACTCTCAAAACCAGGCGGAATTCAACCCTCCCCTCCCCGGTGACCGGTTTTGACCTGTTGACTGGGTGAACAGTAAATTCAAAAGAAATATATTTTAAAAAAATTACGTTTTTTCACCGGCTGAACAGTAAAATTTTAAAAAGTTCTAATTAAATAATAATAAAATAATTTTGATTTTTTAAAATGTTGATTTTTCGTCCGGGTGAACAGTAAATTTCAGGAAAAAAAATAAAAAAACAAAAATTTCTGAATTATATTTGCATGAAACAGTTAACAGTTCGGGCTGATATATTTTTTTGTTGAGAGACCACTGAAATGTCCAAACAAGCTGAAAATTGTCACAGACATCACGCGCTGAAAAATCGTCTACGCAAAAATAATTCGGTTTTTTTGGAAAAAAGTATTTTTGGAATTTACTATTCACCAGGTAAAAAATCGAAACTGCTTGTTGAATTTTATTTCCAACTTTTTTTTTGAATTTACTGTTCACTCATTGGAAAAACCAAAATATTTTTTGATTGTTTTGTTACTGTTCACCCAGTCAACATGTCAAAACCGGTCAACTGGGTTAAAACCGGTCAACGGGGAGGGGAGGGTTGAATTCCGCCTGGTTTTGAGAGTTGGGGGGTGTAAAGTAGATGGTATTGGAGTTGGGGGTGTATATTAGACTAGGGCTAGAGTTGAAGGGTGTAATATGCACTTCTCTCATCTTTTGAACCATAAGTTTGATTTACAATGCATTTGCGTATTTATGTTCCTTGTGAAAAGAACATTGAAATAAGATCGCTCTTGAATATATTTTCAAAAAGTATAAAATACAGATATGAAACGTGGAGAGGCCTTACGAAACTGTAAAAAACTGATGTATGTGCCAAGTTTCATCGAGTTTTTCATAGGCCAATTTTCTATAGGTCTTTTTTAGAATATCTCTTCGGTATAAACACATTTGTCCAAATAGAATATAACACAAACTTTTATTTCAGAAGATATCAAGAAATTAAATCGTTAAATAGAAAGTGAAAACATATTTCTGGGATAGAGTTGCAAGGAGTGGGAGGCATTCAAACCGAAGGACGCTATTTAAAAATGCTGACACACACAAACTGACCATGTGACAGAAAGGTGGAGAAAAGTGAAATGTACAGCTGGTTAGATTGTGATTTCTTTAGGATGGGTTCCTAATGTTTCTTAGCTTGAGCTCAAACGAGCTTGGAAATCTATTTTTTTTACAAAGTATCTAAATAATTTTAGTATTTTTATGATACATAGACAAATGTTTTGAGTGCTTATAAGGTTACATCATGAAATAACATTTGTGGAGCTCGTGGCTAAAGAAAACCGATGATCCAAAAGAAGCTATTTTCAAAAGCATTTTAGGGTGCTCATCTTTTTGGTCATGAGTCCTACAAATGTCGTTCCATAATGAAACTTTGGAAGCAAGTAAAACATTTGCCAGAGTCTGTCACGATATGACATTCAGATTTATTCATTATTGTCTGCATTTTCCTTCGTAGATGCCACCGAAGCCCGTGGTGACGCCGTAGATGTCACCGCCGTTTGCCACCGAGTCGACGATCCAGTCGCTGCACGCCTGGACGCGGACGCGCGCCTCGTCGGCGAGGGCGAGCTCGACGGTGACGCTGGCCGCGTCCTTGGCGTGTGCAACGGCAGCCACCTGGCCGACGCTGAGGCCGGCCCCCAGATCCTGATGACAGGCTCACGGAATCGCGCCACCATGCGCTTGACCTCGTAGAGGTGGCTGCCGGTGAGCTCGGCCGCCGCGACACTCCAGAAATGTGCCATTTCTTGTTGCTAGTGGATGAGGGTGATGGTTCGGTTGAGGGTAGTGGATGATGAACCGAGCTCTTCTCTTGGAGGGAGCTAAGGCAGATGGTATGCTTAAATAAGAGATGCTAGGATCGGATGGGGCGAAATTGCTGCTATCGCCGCGCAAGGTTCTCCGCCACGTGATCTGCGTGTGAAACGGCGATACGATGAAACGGGAAGGGAAAAAGATGGTGTGTGTTTTTGCTGTCTCGGCATTGAGCAGACAACGGGGCAAAGCGGTTGCACATCCAACCATGTCCCTCTTTTTCTTGTTGGGTAGCTGAAGCAAGCATGGATCTGGCGTGCACTGGTAACTCTTGCGTTGCATTCCATGACTGGCCGGCTACGTGAACATTGGCATGCGCACGCCTCATGCCCGTGCTTCACCATAAAAAGGCCCGTTCTTACATATTAATTTGCAGATAAATAAACAAGAATGACTGGTCAGCTCAGCTGCCATGTGACGTGGATTTTCATTTCATGCTGGAGTAGCCAGCGAGCCAGCGGCTTTATTATTGACTCACTCATGCTGCAAGTCCCACCTAACAACAAGTATGCACGTAGTATCCTACTGGCTAGACTTGTTAAGGATTAATTTAATCCTAATAATCAATGCTTAACTCGGTTGTTTAAGTCGGTTGTAGTTACCGACATTGTAATCCTAACTGCCTTGTAAGTGGGTATAAATACCCTGTCTTCAATCAATGAGAAATAACTGTTCATTCCAATCATTCGTTCCCTCTCTCTCCCTTTTTCCTCTTTACACGTTACCACGCACGCCTCTACCGAGAGCATTAGGCCACGCAACAAGCGAAAAGGAATGGAAGAAGAACAAGAGAAGAGGACCGACGACGCCATGCTCGCCCCAACGGCAAGACCATGACGCACAGCCGTGGCAGCGACGCTATCAGGCGCCGAGGACGCGAGGGCCCTCGGCCTTGATGGTGCTCCTCCCGGCGCTTCAGAGGCATCGGCGGATCCACCCGACACGGATCGCCGCGTCGCGATTCGCGGCATCGATATATGCTGGTAGCCACGGCCACCCCGCAGCATCCAAGGCATGGCACCCATCGAGCACGACGGCGGGGCCTTGCCCTCCCGGCCGGCAGCAGGGCGCAGCGGCGCAGTTCCTCAGGCGGCGTCCAGCGCACAGTGGCGAACCCCAGCGCGAGGCAAGTCATCGCTCACGGGTTGCAAGTCCTCGATATCCCGGCGGCTATGATGGGCGCTGGGCGGTGGAAGCAGAAAGAATCGATTGATTTGTAAAGGCAGAGCCAAACTGGATAACGACGGCGATTAGAAAATTCCCCATCGTGGAACCGCACATGAAAAAGAGTGGACGCAAGCTTATCCCTTTGGCAGATTTTCTATTCAGCCCTCCTCCTTTCTGATATTTGTACATTAATACCTACAGTACATGTTCAACACAAACTGTACTTTACATCTGATAACCTGGATTTCTGAAATGGTTTTTCAGGCTGTAACAACTACAAAATAGTCCACACACTTTTTGTTTAGATCCTCAGATCTAATTAATATAGAGTTCAATATGTTTGCTTTTCAAGCAATCCATATAACATGTTTAATTTAGTGCAACAACCATATCTTTGCATGTGAAAATAATTTTCGTGCAAATCTCGACATTAAATTGAAGTGTCATACTTAATATGACTACCTCAAATCGCATTTGTGAATCACAAGGTATTTGATAGCACCTACTGCATAATTTGCAGATTATCCATCATTACTGTGAGGTCTACATCTTATCATTTTGATAAGATGACTACCTTCAACGTGCTCTTCCAATTATTAATGTGATTACCCAAAATTTTATTTGTGAATCACAAGGTACTGGTGGCATCTACTGTGCCATTTGCAGATTAGCCACCACTACTGTGAGGTCTACATCTTGTCTTTTTAATAAGATGACTACCTTCGTAGTGCTCTTCCAAATATTAATATTTGATGTGACTACTTCAAGATATCATAAGGTAATACTGGCATCTACTGCAAAATTTTGCAGACTATCCACTATTACTGGAAGGTCTACATCATGTCACTTTGACAGATGATTACCTTAAAAGTGATTTCATAAATTCAGCATAACATAAGGTAATAGAATTATGAGCATCTACTGGCAAAAGTCAGAATATGTTTTTCTATTACTGCGAGATCTACACCATTGGTGATTATCTTCAAAGTGTTATCCTATATAATTTGAGGCCTACACATATGGTTATAAAGCACCAGATATTTATAAAATTTGCTCGTCTGAAGCATTTGTTGTTGTTCACTAAAATATTTTTTTACTCTCATAGTAAATATAATTCTTGCACACTCGCTATATACCAAAACGGTATTGTGTGCTAATATCAACTATTCAAGCATCATTTTGCGTGAATATGTCATAGAAAACTACATAAATATTTGCATATAATCGTGATTGACTTCTATTACATTGGTAAAATACATGGCAGTGAAGCCTATGTCACTATTTATAATTTTAGTGTTGTTCATCCATCAAGATGGATCCCATAATTATGGCAACAATTGAGTGTATCAACATTTTTGCAATGTCCACATCACATTGTGGTTATACTTTCACAGTGACTAACCAATGTCAAACAAGCAACGTCTATGTTTTTGGCGGTGACTCTAAAGTTGCAACGCTCATATGCATTTTATGTGTCCCAATTTCACTTAGTTCTCAAACTAAATACATAATGGATGAACTTAGATTCACCCTGAATATTTTTCTTAATATAAACATGATGCCTTGAGCACATCGTGAATGATTACCCATTCGTTTTTGAAGACCTCAAGTCTATCACATCTCGTAATTCTGTCACTTAATCAACTTCAAGTTGAGATCCATGATCAAATATTTTCATATGTAAATCTGGTTGAAAAAGCCCTCAATACCCTTTACATGCTCATATGATGGTATTACCATTTTCCATGACGAAGAAACATGGAATTTCTTCAAATCATCAGATTCACCCAACGGGTTCTGTTCCATTATTTGAAATTCTTGCTAGTACTTAGTATTTTGTGCAACTTCATAGTCGCAAAAAAGAACCATGTGAAATTCAAAATTAAAGTGGAGGCTAAGAGACAACTGAAGAAAGAATTACCTCTTAATTACAAAGACAAATGATCACAAAGGAATAAATCATTTTCAAATGATCACAAAGACAAATATCCAGTTTGTCAAATGTGTGGTTATACAAACATCGTACCTATGATTACCAAATCCTTAAACATATGGTCAAACCACACCACAAATTTATTAAAAGGCCAATAAGTTCAATGGGATAAATTTGCAAATTTGCAAATAACAACCAAATTATGGTAAAGGATGTCTCTCAGAATCTTCATCAGAAGGAGGAACAAAATCTAGTGCAGAAAATGGAGGATGAAAACATTTGCACTCAAAAATATTGGAGACCTCAGGTAATCTCCTAATTATCCCAATATATTATTAGCCCATACTAGTACTACTACATGTAGTAAAGTGTCCAATATCATATCCATTGGATACAATATTCGATAAATTTGAATGTATGTTTCAATTCATACTCAATATTGTTGCGTACACAATGATTTTCTAAGTATTAATTAATTAAATATTAGGCTTGATAGCCTTAGCCATCCTGGTTTGGGGATGATTAGAAAATTCTTGACAATTCAGTTGGTCACAACATAACAAGTTGCAAAAATATTCCCCAGATCATCAGATTATATGTGCACCACATGTGCCATAGGGGAAATCTGTTTTAAGGAACTCTCACCTTAAAATTCTAAATGAGCTACTTATTCTTTCTTGAACACATTCAAAAGATATATGTGGAATGTTGAACCATTATCTGGGTTAATTTAGACACTTCATGGTACTCATATACACACTCATAAAATGTTTTTGAGTGTGTCTTATCACACACAACCATGATCTTACCCAATAAATTGCTTAACTTATCAAAGTAGGAGCAAATTCTCCTGAAAACAGGATCTATAAACCCATTCAAATGGACAATGCCATTGAAATCATTTCACAAGCAATGTCCGATTATATGTTGTACTCTATGTACATACCCAGAATGGTTTAACTAAATTTCTTATCAAAGATAGTGAAATTAATGACATGACCAATTTTAAAGAATTGTAAATTACCAGCCTCTTGCTGGACACATACGGCCTTACACACCGTAAGTATGATCTAAATCATACCAACTGCATATATACTACTTTCCCCTTGTAGTTACTACGTGGAAATCAACAAAGTATTTCCCATTTGCGTACCGGTATCACCACTCCAGCGTACATCAATGGGCACTCGCGAAAATTAGGGGTCTATGTGGGGAATAAAAATTTATCCGTCAATCAAAATTATTCATAGCCCGTATGCTGATTGCATCAGCAATAAGGATATTTTTTCGGCATTAGGGGGAGATAAGTACCATAAAGAATGTCGAGAAATAAATTAGAAATGTTATTGACATTCAATCCTTATATCCACGTACTCAAAGAGTCTGAACTAGAAGTTTAGAGAATCATATATTTGCAACACATTGCAAATTTGCCACATACATTTACTGATGACAAGGTGTCACTAAATTTTATATTCCTGCAGTAAAGTGTCAGAAAGAGTGGAGGTACCTGATAAACCACTCTTATCCCCAAATGAGAGCAAGAGGGGGAGAAAATATGACAAGACGAGATATAACTTCTCATATGCTTCCGTGGAAACAGAGGAAATCAAATCCTCAACCAGTAAATGTAATTCAACATCAAGTTGAAAGACACCTCATTGGATGCTCATAATCCAAAGCCCGGCATAAATGTGCACAAATATTTTGGTGCCGGGACATCGAAACACCTTGACTCCATTTGTTGTAGGAAATCACAAGGAGTTAAAATGGAATAAATATATTTCCACAAACTTCAATGATTCCATCAGAATCATATAAACTAAAGACTACATTTGTCGACATATATTTCTTCTCAAAATTGCTAAAACTTTTTGGGCCCTGAACCAAAATCCATGGTAGTTTGCCTCTTGCATTCATATTGGTTCACATAAAAGGAAGCAAGTAACGAAGAATAGCTCTCGCTCATAAAACGAGTGGTATTTACCGCAGTAATACCTACTCCTCATAACCATCTTTCGTATGGAATACTAAAAAACTTCTCATTCATAGACAAAGTCGATGAGGTGGTGAGAAAGCGAGGCTTGTAGCAAAAGGGTTCACGCAGAGACCCGACATCGATTATGATGTAACATACCCTCTTGGTATGAGTGGAATTATGTTTCAATACTAAATAGCATTGGCAATAATAATAATAATAATAATAATAATAATAATAATAATAATAATAATAATATACATGCAGTTGATGGATGAAGTGGCTACATACTCATATGAGTCGCTCATTTCAGAAATCTCTATTGAAGTCCCTGAAGGGCTTATACTTCTGAATCCAAAAGCAAATCGCAAAAAGTTTTTGTGTAATACTTCATAAGTCACTCTATGAGTTGAAATAGTCGGAAATCATATGGTACTACCGACTAAATGAGTTCCTTCTTCAAAAGGACTACTCGAATAATGATGATTATATACATGTTTAGTAATAGAATCAATTTGATTTTATTTCATCACCTCAGTGTATATTGATGTCCTCATCATGAATGTCTATACAATCCCTAAACATACACAAAATCATCTCAAGGCGAAATATTTGGATTAAACCAAATTTAGCTTAAGTTTACAACTTGAGCATTCTCTCAAGAATACATATCAGTCAACATATATCCAAAACATATATGAGAAGTTCAATATGGATATATCATACCAACAAAAGGTACATGGTCGATATAAGAAATATTAACTTATATCTCAAGCCCACAATAAATCTTGGGCAATTCCATCAAGAAAATCAAGATATGACCATGATATGATGAATGATATTGGCTCTTTATTTGATCCCAACAATGCCATATCAGTGACTGAATTCACCGGAATAGTCTTCTCGTGGAAGTCATCTAAATAGACTTTAACGACTACTTCCACTAATCACTCTAACATAATTGCTTTATCTAAAAACATTGCCAAATATGCATGGCTCAGCAGAATGATTAACCACACTCAAAAGCATGTGCTTGGGATTCATCGGAATCACATAACTTGATTTGTTAAGATGCTACCACTTGTGTTACTCAAAAACTACAGGTTATATGAAGAGCAATATCATAAAATACATTGCTAAAAATTATTTATCCTCACGAATTATAGACAAGTGAGGAAACAATATGCAAACAACATACTTTGAAAGTCCTACAGATTATTCATAATTCCATGACCATATCAATGGAATTTGTATTACACATTCTCCAGGTTTGCAAAGTTCAGGGGGAGTAATCTCCCAAATCTATAACCTATTAACAATCCTAAGATTGCATATATTGTACTCTTTTTCCCTTCATGAGTTTTTCCGTAATGGTTTCTCATAAAGGTTTTTAACAAGACAATATAAACACAAGTTCCCATATATGTCATATCATCTTCTCCTTATATTTTCCCCACTGGGTTTTAAAGGAGTTTTCAATGGCATATCATATCGCACTCTTTTCCCTTACGAGTTTTCTCTCAAAGTTTCTCATAATGGTTTTTAATGAGGCAATATCTTCTCAAAGATTATATGTCATACTTTCTATTTTCCCTATCGGGGTTTTCAAAGGAAGTACTCAAGACATATTTATTGTTATCTAAACTCACTAATGAGTTTTATCCTTCTTGAAAGGTTTTTCTCATATGGGTTATTAAGAGGCAATAATCATTATATGTGAAGGAAATATGCCCTAGAGGCAATAATAAAGTTATTATTTATTTCCTTATTTCATGATAAATGTTTATTATTCATGCTAGAATTGTATTAACCGGAAACATAATACATGTGTGAATACATAGACAAACAGAGTGTCACTAGTATGCCTCTACTTGACTAGCTCATTAATCAAAGATGGTTATGTTTCCTAACCATAGACAAAGAGTTGTTATTTGATTAACGAGGTCACATCATTAGTTGAATGATCCGATTGACATGACCCATTCCATTAGCTTAGCACCCGATCGTTTAGTATGTTGCTATTGCTTTCTTCATGACTTATACATGTTCCTATGACTATGAGATTATGCAACTCCCGTTTGCCGGAGGAACACTTTGGGTGCTACCAAACGTCACAACGTAACTGGGTGATTATAAAGGAGCATTACAGGTGTCTCCAAAGGTAGATGTTAGCTCGGGCAGAAGGTCACCCGTAGAACCGGGCATCTCCTCTGCAGGACGACCCATTAGCACACCTACAGACATTGCTCTGTTAGTCGACTTCCCCGCCGAACTTTCTTTCAAAGGTTCATTCAAGCACTTACTAAATATGCCGCGCCGAAGCCGCTGGTTCTCCTTAACGGAGTCTGACAGCTGGGCACGAACATCTTTCAGCTCGACGCCCAGCTTGGTGTTGGCATCTTGGAGATCGTTCTTCTCCCGCCTCACCTTTGTCAGCACCTTCTCACCAGCCTTTAGCTGGCGTAGGAGGTGTTGCCTTTCCGGATTCAATCCGGCGCCATCTGCAATTTCATTTGTCAGATTCGCACCCATGTCGTGCTTCGCAAAATACTTATTTTTCGAAGTGTATATTACCAGAGGGGGTCTCCTTGGGCTCCCCTGCCGCGGCCAGTGCGGCCTCAAGTTGGGCTTTGCACTCTTCCAGCTCCTTGGACAGTAGGGAATTCTTTTCTATGAGAACCTGCATAACAAATGATCCTTAAATCAGTTATTCTAACTGTTTCAAGTCTCGGGGGCTACTGGTATATATATAATTACCAAAATTTTCTTACCCGTATGTCTTTTACATATTGCTCCGTGGCTTTGGCTAGACCATTTTGAGCGGCACGGAGGTACGCATCTCCCGAATTAAAGGCATCTAATGCCTCTTGGGAGAAACAAGCATCGCGAAGAATTGTCCGGCGACGCCTGTGGTTCATGGCACTCTCCACCTCAGAGTTGGTGGCAGACAACTTGTCCACATCCTCCGTCGGAGGAGCGTACGGTGCGCGCCTTGTGTTCACCTCCGCCTCTGGGCCAGGCTTTGGAGCCTGACTGGTGGAGGCGCGGTTGGCAGCCTCTCCGGGTATAGTCCGGCGAGGTCTCTTTGTCCTGAAGAGAGCACGAGTGTTAATATGCCTCGCAGGTGTAACACCTCGGATAAGGGGGCGCGCCATACCTTTGCGCTGACGCCTCGGTCCGGACTGCACCTCTTTTCTGCCCACGGGGTCCTGCGGCCCCTCGTTGGCTTGTCGCCACAGGTTCGGCCTCCCGTCTCAAAAACCTCCCCTGCAAAGCTCGGTTTTAATCAGGAAACTGAAAACACGAGAGGGCGGACACCTATTCGGGGTACTGGGACTTCGATCTCAGTTACCTGGGAGGCCGGGATTAGCCCCGGGTAATCAGCCGTAATGGCCACCAAGGCGTTGTCCTTGCTCAATTGATGGAACACTCCATCAATCAGCTCCACAGATATGTCCGGATCCTCTTGAGAGGCCGGGTCGAGGGACCGTCCTGGGTCCTCATGTTGTGGAGGAGGGTTTTTTATTTCCTTAATAGCCCGGCGCAGTTCCTGCGTTGAAGTCGTCAGACTGAATATTTAACAATGGGAATACAAAACGGATGGTCAAGTAAATGTGACCGCTTACCCAGCTTGGGGGATTGTGCATAGAGAATCCACCCTGTGGGTTGACGCGGAGAAATTCCTCCTCTTCTCCCTCGTACAAAGTGTACAAGATCTTCAGTAGAGCGGCAGCCGAATCCGGCCCCTTACGGCCGTAGCGGGTGGCGTCGTCCTCCCCGTTGAAGTCCCACATGGGATGGCTTCTATACTGAAGCGGCTGCACCCCCCGCATGATGCATTCGGCCATAACCCCGATCATGGTCAGTCCGGAATGGGCTAACAATCTTATCCGGCCCATTAGGTAAATGATGTCCCTGTCACTTTCCCTCTGAGGGCTCCGTGGGCGCCAGCTTAGGCGCTTCTTTAAGGGAGCACTGTCGAACTTAGGGAGGCCGATCTGGACAGGATCCGGCAGCGGGACGTCCTCTATATAAAACCATTCCGAAGGCCAGTCTTCGGACGCCTTCTTTGGGGTTCCGGATAGATATCCGGTCCCAGCGATGCGCCACACTTCGGATCCGCCCACTTGATATATGGACCCCTCCTTAGAGCGGGGCACAAGGCAGAATAACCTTTTCCACAGCCCGAAATGAGCCTCAACACCCAAAAACAGCTCGCAGAGGGCTACGAAGCCCGCGACATGCAATACGGAGGCAGGCGTGAGATTGTGTAGCTGGAGGCCATAGAACTGCAGGAGCCCCCGGAGAAACGGATGGATTGGAAATCCGAGCCCTCTTATTAAATAAGGGACAAGGCATACCCGCTCCCCTTTGGAGGGATTAGGGTCACTCTCCGCTTGCTTTCCGCCGTTATAGATGGCAAGACCGGCTCGAACCGGGATCATATAGGCCGGGGGGAGAAATTCCTTGGTCTAGAGCGTCACCAGCTCGCTATGCGGGATGGAGCATCTCTCCCAATATCCAGGCTGAGGGCTGGAAGGGCGAAAGGAGGAGTTGCGACGGCTGGCCATGGTGGAATGGACCTTTGTCGGATGCGCTCTGATGAACACTCGCGAAGGGGGAAGATGTGGTTTGGATCTAAATCCTCGTCCCCTTAAATGGGCAGCTCATTTACACGGCTAGGGGTGTGAATGTAAAAACACTCGGTCTTTTCATATTCGTTTGACACGTGGGAGACGGCCATTATTGGGCGTAGAAGCCAAGCAGCGCAACATCTACAAGAAACCGGACTTTATTCAGCAGGTACACGAAATTTGGAGGAGAACCCGCCTTGCAATGCCGAAGACAATCTGCGCGCCAGGCTCATCATCATTGAAGCCTGGTTCGGGGGCTACTGAGGGAGTCGTGGATTAGGGGGTGTTCGGATGGCCGGACTATACCTTCAGCCGGACTTCTGGACTATGAAGATACAAGATTGAAGACTTCGTCCCGTGTCCGGAAGGGACTTTCCTTGGCGTGGAAGGCAAGCTTGGCGATACGGATATGTAGATCTCCTACCATTGTAACCGACTTTGTGTAACCCTAACCCTCTCCGGTGTCTATATAAACCGGAGGGTTTTAGTCCATAGAACTACACAACAACAATCATACCATAGGCTAGCTTCTAGGGTTTAGCCTCTCTGATCTCGTGGTAGATCTACTCTTGTACTACCCATATCATCAATATTAATCAAGCAGGACGTAGGGTTTTACCTCCATCGAGAGGGCCCGAACCTGGGTAAAACTTCGTGTCCCTTGCCTCTTGTTACCATTCGGCCTAGACGCACAGTTCGGGACCCCCTACCCGAGATCCGCCGGTTTTGACACCGACACTTCTTCTTCAATATTTTCAGTAGCTTCTCAAATCCTTTGTCAGCCACAGTATTCTCTGCCTTCCACTGCAGCGATTCCAGTACGGTACCGAGCTTTGTGTTGCCATCTTCGCAATTGGGGTACAACCTTTTTTTGTGATCCTCTAGCATGCGATCGAACTTCAGCTTCTCCTTTTGACTTTCGCATTGCGTCCTTGCATCGACAATGACCCGACAGAGATCATCATCATCGGGCACATCGTCTGGTTCCTCTTGATCTTCAGCAGATTCCCCCGTTGCAGCATCATCGGGCACATCGTCTGGTTCCTCTTGATCTTCAGCAGCTCCCCTCGTTACAGCATCACCGTATTCAGGGGGCACATAGTTGTCATCGTCCTCTTCTTCTTCGTTGTCTTCCATCATAACCCCTGTTTCTCCGTGCTTCGTCCAAACATTATAGTGTGGCATGAAACCCTTATAAAGCAGGTGGGTGTGAAGGATTTTGCGATTAGAGTAAGACTTCGTATTCCCACATATAGGGCATGGACAACACATAAAACCATTCTGCTTGTTTTCCTCGGTCACTTCGAGAAAATTATGCACGCCCTTAATGTACTCGGAGGTGTGTCTGTCACCATACATCCATTGCCGCTTCATCTGCGTGCATTATATATAATTATGTGTGTCAAAAGTAAGAAAATCAGACAAGTATCTATATAAGTAAGAAAATCAGACAAGTATCTATCTAAAGAAAAAAAATCAGAAAGAAGATAAGAAAAAGAGGCTCACTACGGTGGTGCCGGTGACGAGATCGGTGCGGGCAATCGACGGCGGTGAAAACGGGGACGGGGCGTGACAGACCGCTAAATCTAGACAAATCTCGAGAAAAATGGAGCTCAGAGGTCGAGCTTCGAGAGGAGAAAGCTTAACTAGTGTGGCTTGGGCATTTCATCGAACACCTCATGTGCATAGGAGGTGAGCTAGAGCACCCAAATGCCCTCCCCTCGCCGTCCAAAAAAATAGAGCAGTGTGGACTGCTCTGCTCGCCGGCGAGAGGGTATATATAGGCAACTCATTTGTCCCGATTCATGGCAGGAACCGGGACTAAAGGCCCCCCTTCTATACCGGTTCTAGGCACGAACCGATACCAACGGCTGTGGGCCAGGAGCGCGGCCCATTGGTCCCGGTTCGTACCTAGAACCGGAACAAATGGATCCAGATGAACCGGGACCAATGCCCACAAGGCCCCGGCCGGCCCCATGGGCTCATGAACCAGGACTAATGCCCCCCATGGGTCCCGGTTCGTGAAGAACCGGGACTAATGGGCTGGCCAGGCCCGAACCAAAGCCATGTTTTCTACTAGTGTCACATCACAACATACCCTGCAAAAACAAGTTAGACGTCCTCTACTTTGTTGTTGCAAGTTTTACGTGCCCGCTACGGGCTTCTAGTAAGAACCTTTCTTACCTACGCATCAAAATCACAACGATTTTTCGTCACGTGTGATGTTTTAACCTTCAACAAGGACCGTCCGTAGTCAAATTTGATTCAACTAAAGTTGGAGAAACAGACACCCGCCGGCCACCTTTATGCAAAATAAGTTGCATGTTTGTCGGTGGAACCAGTCTCATGAACGCAGTCATGTAAGGTTGGTCCACGCCGCTTCATCCAACAATACCACCGAATCAAAATAAGACATTGGTGGTAAGAAGTATGACTATGATCGCCCACAACTCTTTGTGTTCTACTCATGCATATCATCTAAGCATAGACCTAGCTCTGATACCACTGAAGGGGAACGTAGCATGCAATTTCAAAAAAATCCTATGATCAGGCAAGATCTATCTAGGAGATGCATAGCAACGAGAGGGGAAGAGTGTGTCCACGTACCCTCGTAGACCGAAAGCGGAAGTGTTAGCTTAACGCGGTTGATGTAGTGGAACGTCTTCGCAGTCCAACCAATCAAGCACCGAACATACGGAACCTCCGAGTTCTGCACACGTTCAGCTCGATGACGTCCCTCGAACTCTTGATCCAGCAAAGTGTCGAGGGAGAGTTTCGTCAGCACGATGGCGTGGTGACGGTGATGGTGATGTGATCCACGCAGGGCTTCGCCTAAGCAATACGACGATATGACCGGATGAGTAAACTATGGAGGAGGGCACTGAACACGTCTAAGAACAATTGATGTGCTATGGGGTTCCCCCTGCCCCCATATATAAAGGATGAGAGGGAGGAGTCCGGCCCTAGGGGCGCGCCCAAGTGGGGGGGGGCGACTAGGACTCCTAGTCCTAGTTGCCCCCCTCCCCCTTCCTTTCTTTCGGAGGGGGGAAAGGGAATGAGAGGGAGAGGGAGAAGGAAAGGGGCCGCACCCCTTCCCCTTGTCCAATTCGGACAGCCCATGGGGGCGCGGCACCCCTTGCGGGCTCCCCTCTCTCTCCCCCTATGGCCCATGTTGGCCCATTACTTCCCCAGGGGGTTCCGGTAACCCCTCGGTACTCCGATAAATATCCGAAACATCCCAAAACCATTCCGGTGTCCGAATACCATCGTCCAATAAATTAAACTTTACCTCTCGACTATTTCGAGACTCCTCGTCATGTCTGTGATCTCATCCGGGACTCCGAACAATCTTCGGTCACCAAAACACATAACTCATAATACAAATCGTCATCGAATGTTAAGCGTGCGGACCCTACGGGTTCGAGAACTATGTAGACATGACCGAGACACATATCCGATCAATAACCAACAGCAGAACCTGGATGCTCATATTGGTTCCTACATATTCTACGAAGATCTTTATCGGTCAAACCGCAATGACAACATACGTCTAAAACCACTGTACATCCACTGATTATCTGACATCCTCTGCTTTATTGGAAGCAACACAACGACGTGGCAAAAGCGCAACCCCTCCGTTGGCGTGCCGAGCACGAAGCATGGCCCCCCTCGGACGATGTCATGGCGCGGCATGCCTGCCGGGCGAGGCAGCATGCACATGAGGCGGTGGAGGCCCTCGCGGTGGTGGACGTTGGAGAGGCGGAGTCACACTCTCCGACGCCCCGTAGGGTGCACCCCGCAACAGCGTCGTGGTGGACGTCGTCTCCTCCTGGGAAGGACCCGTCATCAACCTCACGTCCACCGGCACCGGCCGGGTTACGGGCTCCGACGAGGTAGAGTAGGGCATGGGAGACGGCGGTAGATCGAGTCCGGTGAGCTGGCTAGTGTCCCATGTCCTACTCTACCTCACCGGCGGCCGGACCGACACTATGAGGGGTGCAGCCAGCCGCGGGACATGGGCATGTCTCACTAGTTTTTGGTTTGTTATTCTCAGTTTTCCCTTTTTCTTTTGCTATTATTCTCAGCATGCCGTGAAGCTGTTGCCCTCGCACTTGATCTATTGCTATCATATGTGGAAATCGCCTATGATTGCGAAGGAGTGGTTAACGCCATGAAGCAGTGCACTAGAAGAACATATGCAAGTATCATCAGGGAGATAACAGTGACGTTGGGTCAACTCCAACAATGTTCTTTCATCCTAGAAGGGCGTGCTACGAACTTCAGGGCACAAAGTCTTGCTAGACATGCTTTTGGTTTGGATATCTAATTCTTCAAAAAATGTCCAGGATTCGAAAAGTTTGTTCAAGTATGGTAAGAAAAGCTTAGAACTTTAAATTATCTTCCTTTTCCAAAATTTGTTCAAAACTCAAAAAATGTTCCCACATTCTTGAAAATGTTCATGTTTTAATTTTTTTAAGAATTTCAAAATTGTTCAAGTTTTCCAAAACTGATAAATAAAAATGTTCGTCTTAGATAAATGTTTGCTACAGTACCCGCTAGTTTTCAAGAAATGTTCATGTTTTAAAAAAATGTTTGCATTTTTGATAAATGTTAAAAAGTTTCAAAATTATTGTGTGTTTTATATAAATGTTTGCTACGTTATCTCCTATTCTTAAAATTTGTTTGTGTTTCGAAGAACGTCCATGTTCAAAAAAATGCTGATAATTCAAAAAAAGTTTGAGATTTCCAAAAATGTCTGAGTTTAATTATTTTTCAGAACTTCTGCAAAATATTCGTGTTTTAAAAATATTCACTTTTTCAGAAAAAAATGTTTCAGTTTTATTTTCAAGGTTTGGCGCTGCTAATTAATCAGAAGTGGTTGTTAGTCTTAGTGGCTATCAGCTTGTTCCTTGTAGTAGGTGGTCCTACGTTCGCATCCTTGACTAGCATGTGTTTAGGGTGGTTGTACCAAAACGAAAGTGTTAACTAAGAGCATCTACAGTTGGACCCTTCAAACCCGCCTCAAACACCAGGGCAGGACACCCGGTCATGAAAAAACGACCTAGATGGACCCCTCAAACCGACCTCAAACGCCCGGGCTGACCGGCACCCCTCATTTCCAGCCCAAATATGGGGCGGATATGGGAGAGCTCGGGCGCGCCCGGGCACGACCGCCTGGCCCGCATCTACCGCACATATAGTTGTCCCCATCCGCTCGTCGGACCAAACCCTAGAGCCACTTCAGTCCACCCCCCTCCACTCCCATCTGCCACCGAAGATCACCTCCGGCAATCTCCGGCCTTCTCCGACATGGCGGGCAGCGGATCCGAGTCCTTCACCTCTAGATCCTTTGGCCATGAGCTCATCCCACGCGGCCCCGAGGAGGAGATGGCCGTCAGGGTTCCGCTCCGCCACTCCCGGGAGGCGGTTGCACGACGGCAGCACTCGGACTCGCAACGCCGGGAATTCGTTGCATCCGCACAACCGGTTCTTGGATCCGGCATCGCTGCCTCACCGAAGGCGGTGCTGTCCGTTTGGTGTCTGAACGCCGTGGCCAAAGCGCAACCCCTCCGTTGGCGTGCTGAGCACGAAGCATGGCCCTCCTCAGACGATTTCATGGCGCGGCATGCCCGCCGGGCGAGGCAGCATGCACATGAGGCGGTGGAGACCCTCGCGGTGGTGGATGTTGGAGAGGCGGAGTCACACCCTCCGGCGCCCCGTAGGGTGCACCAGTATGGGCGCCGCAACCGCGTCATGGTGGACGTCATCTCCTTCCGGGAAGGACCTGTCATCGAACTCACATCCACCAGTACCGTCCGGGTTACGGGCTCCGACGAGGAAGAGTAGAGCATGGGAGACAGCGGGAGATCGAGTCCCGTGAGCCGGCTAGTGTCACATGTCCTACTCTACCTCGCTGGCGGCCGGACCGACACTATGAGGGGTGCAGCCAGCCGCCGGACATGGGCATGGCGGAGCCGGATGACCTCCGCTTAGTATTAGGTTTGCGTTGCATGTCATAATATGGATTTAAGATTCCTAATTTAAGATATCCGGATGTAGAATTCATTATTTGAGGCGTGACCGGTCAATGTCTCCACGATTTAATTGCAGTGAAGTGATTACAGTTAGCTGTTGCAATCTTGCATGCGTACGTGGGATACATGTGCAGTTCATACAAACATGAATGGGTGGCACGTAAATACTTGTACGTACCCGACTTGAGTTTGCATGCATAGTAAACATTTGCATTTCAAACGACTGGCCGTCTAGTAAACACTGACTCCCAAGTCCCAACAGAACGATATGATTTGGAAGAATTTGGTAGGCTGAATCCCAACAGAATGTGATCGTATCGTCCTTGCTTTCTGTTTGTGGTGAGGATGACTGTGCTAGTGATGGCAACAGCTAACAACACATGAAGGTACGGGAGGGTGCATGATTGTTGCTATTCTTCAGTTGTGTGCATCGATTCCAATGCGATGACTTCTTCGCAAAAAGTGGAGGATGGGATCAAAGCACAAGCAGGATTGGAATGATGGGGTGATTCTGTTGCTGGCGTCCAGAGTGAGTGGTAACTTCATTTTGTGCTCTTGTTCGTTGTTGTCAGCTTCTATGGCTTACTGGTTTTGGTAGGCTGTACGTAGCCCTTCGTCGGCTTTGCGTATGTCTCGGATGTTCATTTGGGCTGAGGTATGCGCGTGTGTGAAGGTCGTGTTTAGTTGTAAGTTTTCTTCATGAAAATTAGGGGAACAGAGTTGCTCGGTTTGAAAAGAAAACAATTTGTATATATGTTATATACGTGGCTAGCTGCCTCTCTAGGCCTTTACCCGTCCCTCTCTCTCTCTCTCTCTCTCTCTCTCTCGCCTTGATAGAATTTGATTCTGCCGATTAGCTGTTGCAATCTTCAGCCCGGAAGCAAACGACGCATGCAGCTGCATGCGTACGTGGGATGCATATGTGAAGCTCATACATACAGGAATGCATGGGTGCTACTTTGGTGTACCCGACTTGTGGCAACCTTTCAAGATGGAGGGAGAGAAGAGAACGGGTCAGATCACAGATGCGTCGTCGCATCACCTCCTCTCTACCACGGTCTTGTTTGGTAAAATTTATCGACATGTTAAAGTTTGGCATATATCCTCATGTGCTAAGGTGCAAAGTCATTGTCATTCCGATCTCTATGGGTACGCCTGCCGCATTTTTGCACGGGGGCATTCTGGGACAATTCTTATTGGACAATGGAATATCTTCTGCGAAAACACATTGGTTTTCTCGACCCACTCTGTTGTTACTCGATTCCGACGGATAAAACCACTGTACATCCATTGATTATGTGCCATCCTCTGCTTTATTGGAAACAACACAACAAAATTAAGATTTTATTTAAATTAATCACATCGAATTTTTATTTTCTACCGGGTTGATGAGAAATGGCATTGAATCCACCTACATCTCTAATAGGTAAAGAGGGTCCTAATCTCACCCGAGGATGTGTACATTGAGTACGTTCTTCATCAGTGGCGAAGCCCCGTTGAGTGTAGTGTAGTGAATTGACCACACATGTTTTTGGCAAATTCTTTGTACACAAGTAGAAATGATGCAATTTTTTTATAAAATTGATGAAAACACATGTGTTTAACATCACATATTTGAAATGACATCACAGACTTCTGATCCTGGCACCACCACTGTTCTTCATGCTCTACCCCGTTCCAAGACAAAATTTTGCCAACTCCTCCACCCTCCTGTTCCCCAGACACACGTCTAGGAAAAAAGGCGAGAGAATATGCATTCGGAGAACAACGGGGAGGGGCCACCTAAATCATGTCTCGTAACGGGGTAGAGCATGAAAACCGTACCCAATCTACACATCCTCAGGCTGTCCGTGAGAAATGTTGGACAACCCGAAAGAGTTGCGGTGATAAATACAAAACTTAATGCATATTTATTGATGCAATCCTTCCGGACTGGAGACACGTATGTTACGCGGCTAGACATGAAAATGGAATCTACTCTCACGGAGATCACTCCATGGGGATTGCCCTATTAATAAAACAAACCAACCAACAAATAAACCAGTTTGCACAATCAACTTGAGTAGCAATTTCAAACGGCACAAGCAAGCGGCAATGGAGGTGTCCATACTCGAATACAAGCAAGCGGCAATGTACGCACACGCAATGAATAGAACAAAACTATATAAGACAACTTTGAAGAGTGAGGACGTTTGGCTGCCGAGAGTTGAATTTTATATTTCAAATTTAAAGGTCTCCTTGGAGCTCGGCCTCCAAATGCAATTTCCGAACATGAGTGAGGACGTTTGGCTGCCGAGAACAATGGAGGCCAATTTTTTTAAAATTTCAAATTTTCTATTTCAAATAATTCTGAAAAAATATGCATGTATATAAGGATGTAATCTACATGTGCATATAAATTCACGATAAAATACCTTGAATTGCGACCTGTACAAAAAAGGCAAATTCATGGTCTAGTAGGATGAATAGTATTATGTGTTAAAAAGCTTTAGATTTGTCTTTTTTGCGCAGCCCATAATTCAATGTATTTCGTCCTGAAAAATGTACGCATTTATGCATTATGCATTTGTCAATCTCTGTATTCTTTTTTTTCAGATTTTTTTGAAAAGTAGAAATATGAATTTTGATGAATTTTAAATTTCAAATTTAAAGGTCTCCATGGAGCTTGTCCTCCAAATGCAATTTCCGAACATTGAAGTATATCCTTATTTAATTTTTTAGTTTTATCAAGAACACTTGGCGCTTACTGTTTTTTCTCTCATTCTTTATTAGTCTAGCCAGTAGGATACTACGTGCATACTTGTTGTTAGGTGGGACTTGCAGCATGAGTGAGTCAATAATAAAGCCGCTGGCTCGCTGGCTACTCCAGCATGAAATGAATCCACGTCACATGGCAGCTGAGCTGACGAGTCATTCTTGTTTATTTATCTGCAAATTAATATGTAAGAACGGGCCTTTTTATGGTGAAGCACGGGCATGAGGCGTGCGCATGCCAATGTTCACGTAGCCGGCCGGTCATGGAATGCAACGCAAGAGTTACCAGTGCACGCCAGATCCATGCTTGCTTCAGCTACCCAACAAGAAAAAGAGGGACATGGTTGCATGTGCAACCGCTTTCCCCCGTTGTCTGCTCAATGCCGAGACAGCAAAAACACACACCATCTTTTTCCCTTCCCGTTTCATCGTATCGCCGTTTCACACGCAGATCACGTGGCGGAGAACCTTGCGCGGCGATAGCAGCAATTTCGCCCCATCCGATCCTAGCATCTCTTATTTAAGCATACCATCTGCCTTAGCTCCCTCCAAGAGAAGAGCTCGGTTCATCATCCACTACCCTCAACCGAACCATCACCCTCATCCACTAGCAACAAGAAATGGCACATTTCTGGAGTGTCGCGGCGGCCGAGCTCACCGGCAGCCACCTCTACGAGGTCAAGCGCATGGTGGCGCGATTCCGTGAGCCTGTCGTCAGGATCTGGGGGCCGGCCTCAGCGTCGGCCAGGTGGCTGCCGTTGCACACGCCAAGGACGCGGCCAGCGTCACCGTCGAGTTCGCGGACGAGGCGCGCGTCCGCGTCCAGGCCTGCAGCGACTGGATCGTCCACTCGGTAGCAAACGGCGGTGACATCTACGGCGTCACCACGGGCTTGGGTGGCACCTCCCACCGTAGCACAAAAGATGGGCACGGCCTCCAGGTCGAGCTTGTCAGGTGAGTACACAATTTTGCATCTCAACACCATGCGCATATTTTAGTACTCCTGCAATTTTGGCAGTAGACGGCGCTAACAAAGGGAGGGACGGTAGTGGGTTCGAGAAAATACATTCTCCCTTGTAGCGTGCATGTATCAGCCACTGGTTATCTTTGAGATTCGGATCCATGCATGCATCTCGTCGTTGTGTTGCTTAGTTAACCTCAATTCATGACCCCTTCTTTCTATTAATTTTTGTCACCTCCCATATCAACCTTTTCCCGTAGTTATTACGTGCAATATCTCTCCTCTCAGTCACAAATTAAAGTAGAGACGAGTAGTACTACACTCACTCAGGTTTTCTTTTCATATGATTCTAAAATTTATATTTGTTTTATCTTTTGAGAGAGAAGTGCATATTACACCCCTCAACTTTAGCCCTAGTCTAATATACAACCCCCAACTCCAATACCATCTAGTTTACACCCCCCAACTCTCAAAACCAGGCGGAATTCAACCCACCCCTCCCCGGTGACCGGTTTTGACCTGTTGACTGGGTGAACAGTAAATTCAAAAGAAATATATTTTAAAAAAATTACGTTTTTTCACCGGCTGAACAGTAAAATTTTAAAAAGTTCTAATTAAATAATAATAAAATAATTTTGATTTTTTAAAATGTTGATTTTTCGTCCGGGTGAACAGTAAATTTCAGGAAAAAAAATAAAGAAACAAAAATTTCTGAATTATATTTGCATGAAACAGTTAACAGTTCGGGCTGATATATTTTTTTGTTGAGAGACCACTGAAATGTCCAAACAAGCTGAAAATTGTCACAGACATCACGCGCTGAAAAATCGTCTACGCAAAAATAATTCGGTTTTTTTGGAAAAAAGTATTTTTGGAATTTACTATTCACCAGGTAAAAAATCAAAACTGCTTGTTGAATTTTATTTCCAACTTTTTTTTTGAATTTACTGTTCACTCATTGAAAAAACCAAAATATTTTTTGATTGTTTTGTTACTGTTCACCCAGTCAACATGTCAAAACCGGTCAACTGGGTTAAAACCGGTCAACGGGGAGGGGAGGGTTGAATTCCGCCTGGTTTTGAGAGTTGGGGGGTGTAAAGTAGATGGTATTGGAGTTGGGGGTGTATATTAGACTAGGGCTAGAGTTGAAGGGTGTAATATGCACTTCTCTCATCTTTTGAACCATAAGTTTGATTTACAATGCATTTGCGTATTTATGTTCCTTGTGAAAAGAACATTGAAATAAGATCGCTCTTGAATATATTTTCAAAAAGTATAAAATACAGATATGAAACGTGGAGAGGCCTTACGAAACTGTAAAAAACTGATGTATGTGCCAAGTTTCATCGAGTTTTTCATAGGCCAATTTTCTATAGGTCTTTTTTAGAATATCTCTTCGGTATAAACACATTTGTCCAAATAGAATATAACACAAACTTTTATTTCAGAAGATATCAAGAAACTAAATCGTTAAATAGAAAGTGAAAACATATTTCTGGGATAGAGTTGCAAGGAGTGGGAGGCATTCAAACGGAAGGACGCTATTTAAAAAAGCTGACACACACAAACTGACCACGTGACAGAAAGGTGGAGAAAAGTGAAATGTACAGCTGGTTAGATTGTGATTTCTTTAGGATGGGTTCCTAATGTTTCTTAGCTTGAGCTCAAACGAGCTTGGAAATCTATTTTTTTTACAAAGTATCTAAATAATTTTAGTATTTTTATGATACATAGACAAATGTTTTGAGTGCTTATAAGGTTACATCATGAAATAACATTTGTGGAGCTCGTGGCTAAAGAAAACCGATGATCCAAAAGAAGCTATTTTCAAAAGCATTTTAGGGTGCTCATCTTTTTGGTCATGAGTCCTACAAATGTCGTTCCATAATGAAACTTTGGAAGCAACTAAAACATTTGCCAGAGTCTGTCACGATATGACATTCAAATTTATTCATTATTGTCTGCATTTTCCTTCGTAGATGCCACCGAAGCCCGTGGTGACGCCGTAGATGTCACCGCCGTTTGCCACCGAGTCGACGATCCAGTCGCTGCACGCCTGGACGCGGACGCGCGCCTCGTCGGCGAGGGCGAGCTCGACGGTGACGCTGGCCGCGTCCTTGGCGTGTGCAACGGCAGCCACCTGGCCGACGCTGAGGCCGGCCCCCAGATCCTGACGACAGGCTCACGGAATCGCGCCACCATGCGCTTGACCTCGTAGAGGTGGCTGCCGGTGAGCTCGGCCGCCGCGACACTCCAGAAATGTGCCATTTCTTGTTGCTAGTGGATGAGGGTGATGGTTCGGTTGAGGGTAGTGGATGATGAACCGAGCTCTTCTCTTGGAGGGAGCTAAGGCAGATGGTATGCTTAAATAAGAGATGCTAGGATCGGATGGGGCGAAATTGCTGCTATCGCCGCGCAAGGTTCTCCGCCACGTGATCTGCGTGTGAAACGGCGATACGATGAAACGGGAAGGGAAAAAGATGGTGTGTGTTTTTGCTGTCTCGGCATTGAGCAGACAACGGGGGAAAGCGGTTGCACATCCAACCATGTCCCTCTTTTTCTTGTTGGGTAGCTGAAGCAAGCATGGATCTGGCGTGCACTGGTAACTCTTGCGTTGCATTCCATGACTGGCCGGCTACGTGAACATTGGCATGCGCACGCCTCATGCCCGTGCTTCACCATAAAAAGGCCCGTTCTTACATATTAATTTGCAGATAAATAAACAAGAATGACTGGTCAGCTCAGCTGCCATGTGACGTGGATTTTCATTTCATGCTGGAGTAGCCAGCGAGCCAGCGGCTTTATTATTGACTCACTCATGCTGCAAGTCCCACCTAACAACAAGTATGCACGTAGTATCCTACTGGCTAGACTTGTTAAGGATTAATTTAATCCTAATAATCAATGCTTAACTCGGTTGTTTAAGTCGGTTGTAGTTACCGACATTGTAATCCTAACTGCCTTGTAAGTGGGTATAAATACCCTGTCTTCAATCAATGAGAAATAACTGTTCATTCCAATCATTCGTTCCCTCTCTCTCCCTTTTTCCTCTTTACACGTTATCACGCACGCCTCTACCGAGAGCATTAGGCCACGCAACAAGCGAAAAGGAATGGAAGAAGAACAAGAGAAGAGGACCGACGACGCCATGCTCGCCCCAACGGCGAGACCATGACGCACAGCCGTGGCAGCGACGCTATCAGGCGCCGAGGACGCGAGGGCCCTCGGCCTTGATGGTGCTCCTCCCGGCGCTTCAGAGGCATCGGCGGATCCACCCGACACGGATCGCCGCGTCGCGATTCGCGGCATCGATATATGCTGGTAGCCACGGCCACCCCGCAGCATCCAAGGCATGGCACCCATCGAGCACGACGGCGGGGCCTTGCCCTCCCGGCCGGCAGCAGGGCGCAGCGGCGCAGTTCCTCAGGCGGCGTCCAGCGCACAGTGGCGAACCCCAGCGCGAGGCAAGTCATCGCTCACGGGTTGCAAGTCCTCGATATCCCGGCGGCTACGATGGGCGCTGGGCGGTGGAAGCAGAAAGAATCGATTGATTTGTAAAGGCAGAGCCAAACTGGATAACGACGGCGATTAGAAAATTCCCCATCGTGGAACCGCACATGAAAAAGAGTGGACGCAAGCTTATCCCTTTGGCGGATTTTCTATTCAGCCCTCCTCCTTTCTGATATTTGTACATTAATACCTACAGTACATGTTCAACACAAACTGTACTTTACATCTGATAACCTGGATTTCTGAAATGGTTTTTCAGGCTGTAACAACTACAAAATAGTCCACACACTTTTTGTTTAGATCCTCAGATCTAATTAATATAGAGTTCAATATGTTTGCTTTTCAAGCAATCCATATAACATGTTTATTTTAGTGCAACAACCATATCTTTGCATGTGAAAATAATTTTCCTGCAAATCTCGACATTAAATTGAAGTGTCATACTTAATATGACTACCTCAAATCGCATTTGTGAATCACAAGGTATTTGATAGCACCTACTGCATAATTTGCAGATTATCCATCATTACTGTGAGGTCTACATCTTATCATTTTGATAAGATGACTACCTTCAACGTGCTCTTCCAATTATTAATGTGATTACCCAAAATTTTATTTGTGAATCACAAGGTACTGGTGGCATCTACTGTGCCATTTGCAGATTAGCCACCACTACTGTGAGGTCTACATCTTGTCTTTTTAATAAGATGACTACCTTCGTAGTGCTCTTCCAAATATTAATATTTGATGTGACTACTTCAAGATATCATAAGGTAATACTGGCATCTACTGCAAAATTTTGCAGACTATCCACTATTACTGGAAGGTCTACATCATGTCACTTTGACAGATGATTACCTTAAAAGTGATTTCATAAATTCAGCATAACATAAGGTAATAGAATTATGAGCATCTACTGGCAAAAGTCAGAATATGTTTTTCTATTACTGCGAGATCTACACCATTGGTGATTATCTTCAAAGTGTTATCCTATATAATTTGAGGCCTACACATATGGTTATAAAGCACCAGATATTTATAAAATTTGCTCGTCTGAAGCATTTGTTGTTGTTCACTAAAATATTTTTTTACTCTCATAGTAAATATAATTCTTGCACACTCGCTATATACCAAAACGGTATTGTGTGCTAATATCAACTATTCAAGCATCATTTTGCGTGAATATGTCATAGAAAACTACATAAATATTTGCATATAATCGTGATTGACTTCTATTACATTGGTAAAATACATGGCAGTGAAGCCTATGTCACTATTTATAATTTTAGTGTTGTTCATCCATCAAGATGGATCCCATAATTATGGCAACAATTGAGTGTATCAACATTTTTGCAATGTCCACATCACATTGTGGTTATACTTTCACAGTGACTAACCAATGTCAAACAAGCAACGTCTATGTTTTTGGCGGTGACTCTAAAGTTGCGACGCTCATATGCATTTTATGTGTCCCAACTTCACTTAGTTCTCAAACTAAATACATAATGGATGAACTTAGATTCACCCTGGATATTTTCCTTAATATAAACATGATGCCTTGAGCACATCGTGAATGATTACCCATTCGTTTTTGAAGACCTCAAGTCTATCACATCTCGTAATTCTGTCACTTAATCAACTTCAAGTTGAGATCCATGATCAAATATTTTCATATGTAAATCTGGTTGAAAAAGCCCTTAATACCCTTTACATGCTCATATGATGGTATTACCATTTTCCATGACGAAGAAACATGGAATTTCTTCAAACCATCAGATTCACCCAATGGGTTCTGTTCCATTATTTGAAATTCTTGCTAGTACTTAGTATTTTGTGCAACTTCATAGTCGCAAAAAAGAACCATGTGAAATTCAAAATTAAATTGGTGGCTAAAAGACAACTGAAGAAAGAATTACCTCTTAATTACAAAGACAAATGATCACAAAGGAATAAATCATTTTCAAATGATCACAAAGACAAATCTCCAGTTTGTCAAATGTGTGGTTATACAAACATCGTACCTATGATTACCAAATCCTTAAACATATGGTCAAACCACACCACAAATTTATTAAAAGGCCAATAAGTTCAATGGGATAAATTTGCAAATTTGCAAATAACAACCAAATTATGGTAAAGGATGTCTCACAGAATCTTCATCAGAAGGAGGAACAAAATCTAGTGCAGAAAATGGAGGATGAAAACATTTGCACTCAAAAATATTGGAGACCTCAGGTAATCTCCTAATTATCCCAATATATTATTAGCCCATACTAGTACTACTACATGTAGTAAAGTGTCCAATATCATATCCATTGGATACAATATTCGATAAATTTGAATGTATGTTTCAATTCATACTCAATATTGTTGCGTACACAATGATTTTCTAAGTATTAATTAATTAAATATTAGGCTTGATAGCCTTAGCCATCCTGGTTTGGGGATGATTAGAAAATTCTTGACAATTCAGTTGGTCACAACATAACAAGTTGCAAAAATATTCCCCAGATCATCAGATTATATGTGCACCACATGTGCCATAGGGGAAATCTGTTTTAAGGAACTCTCACCTTAAAATTCTAAATGAGCTACTTATTCTTTCTTGAACACATTCAAAAGATATATGTGGAATGTTGAACCATTATCTGGGTTAATTTAGACACTTCATGGTACTCATATACACACTCATAAAATGTTTTTAAGTGTGTCTTATCACACACAACCATGATCTTACCCAATAAATTGCTTAACTTATCAAAGTAGGAGCAAATTCTCTTGAAAACAGGATCTATAAACCCATTCAAATGGACAATGTCATTGAAATCATTTCACAAGCAATGTCCGATTATATGTTGTACTCTATGTACATACCCAGAATGGTTTAACTAAATTTCTTATCAAAGATAGTGAAATTAATTACATGACCAATTTTAAAGAATTGTAAATTACCAGCCTCTTGCTGGACACATACGGCCTTACGCACCGTAAGTATGATCTAAATCATACCAACTGCATATATACTACTTTCCCTTTGTAGTTACTACGTGGAAATCAACAAAGTATTTCCCATTTGCGTACCGATATCACCACTCCAGCGTACATCAATGGGCACTCGCGAAAATTAGGGGTCTATGTGGGGAATAAAAATTTATCCGTCAATCAAAATTATTCATAGCCCGTATGCTGATTGCATCAGCAATAAGGATATTTTTTCGGCATTAGGGGGAGATAAGTACCATAAAGAATATCGAGAAATAAATTAGAAATGTTATTGACATTCAATCCTTATATCCACGTACTCAAAGAATCTGAACTAGAAGTTTAGAGAATCATATATTTGCAACACATTGCAAATTTGCCACATACATTTACTGATGACAAGGTGTCACTAAATTCTATATTCCTGCAGTAAAGTGTCAGAAAGAGTGGAGGTACCTGATAAACCACTCTTATCCCCAAATGAGAGCAAGAGGGGGAGAAAATATGACAAGATGAGATATAACTTCTCATATGCTTCCGCGGAAATAGAGGAAATCAAATCCTCAACCAGTAAATGTAATTCAACATCAAGTTGAAAGACACCTCATTGGATGCTCATAATCCAAAGCCCGGCATAAATGTGCACAAATATTTTGGTGCCGGGACATCGAAACACCTTGACTCCATTTGTTGTAGGAAATCACAAGGAGTTAAAATGGAATAAATATATTTCCACAAACTTCAATGATTCCATCAGAATCATAAACTAAAGACTACATTTGTCGACATATATTTCTTCTCAAAATTGCTAAAACTTTTTGGGCCCTGAACCAAAATCCATGGTAGTTTGCCTCTTGCATTCATATTGGTTCACATAAAAGGAAGCAAGTAACGAAGAATAGCTCTCGCTCATAAAACGAGTGGTATTTACCGCAGTAATACCTACTCCTCATAACCATCTTTCGTATGGAATACTAAAAAACTTCTCATTCATAGACAAAGTCGATGAGGTGGTGAGAAAGCGAGGCTTGTAGCAAAAGGGTTCACCCAGAGACCCGACATCGATTATGATGTAACATACCCTCTTGGTATGAGTGGAATTATGTTTCAATACTAAATAGCATTGGCAATAATAATAATAATAATAATATACATGCAGTTGATGGATGAAGTGGCTACATACTCATATGAGTCGCTCATTTTAGAAATCTCTATTGAAGTCCCTGAAGGGCTTATACTTCTGAATCCAAAAGCAAATCGCAAAAAGTTTTTGTGTAATACTTCATAAGTCACTCTATGACTTGAAATAGTCGGAAATCATATGGTACTACCGACTAAATGAGTTCCTTCTTCAAAAGGACTACTCGAATAATGATGATTATATACATGTTTAGTAATAGAATCAATTTGATTTTATTTCATCACCTCAGTGTATATTGATGTCCTCATCATGAATGTCTATACAATCCCTAAACATACACAAAATCATCTCAAGGCGAAATATTTGGATTAAACCAAATTTAGCTTAAGTTTACAACTTGAGCATTCTCTCAAGAATACATATCAGTCAACATATATCCAAAACATATATGAGAAGTTCAATATGGATATATCATACCAACAAAAGGTACATGGTCGATATAAGAAATATTAACTTATATCTCAAGCCCACAATAAATCTTGGGCAATTCCATCAAGAAAATCAAGATATGACCATGATATGATGAATGATATTGGCTCTTTATTTGATCCCAACAATGCCATATCAGTGACTGAATTCACCGGAATAGTCTTCTCGTGGAAGTCATCTAAATAGACTTTAACGACTACTTCCACTAATCACTCTAACATAATTGCTTTATCTAAAAACATTGCCAAATATGCATGGCTCAGCAGAATGATTAACCACACTCAAAAGCATGTGCTTGGGATTCATCGGAATCACATAACTTGATTTGTTAAGATGCTACCACTTGTGTTACTCAAAAACTACAAGTTATATGAAGAGCAATATCATAAAATACATTGCTAAAAATTATTTATCCTCACGAATTATAGACAAGTGAGGAAACAATATGCAAACAACATACTTTGGAAGTCCTACAGATTATTCATAATTCCATGACCATATCAATGGAATTTGCATTACACATTCTCCAGGTTTGCAAAGTTCAGGGGGAGTAATCTCCCAAATCTATAACCTATTAACAATCCTAAGATTGCATATATTGTACTCTTTTTCCCTTCATGAGTTTTTCCGTAATGGTTTCTCATAAAGGTTTTTAACGAGACAATATAAACACAAGTTCCCATATATGTCATATCATCTTCTCCTTATATTTTCCCCACTGGGTTTTAAAGGAGTTTTCAATGGCATATCATATCGCAGTCTTTTCCCTTATGAGTTTTCTCTCAAAGTTTCTAATAATGGTTTTTAATGAGGCAATATCTTCTCAAAGATTATATGTCATACTTTCTATTTTCCCTATCGGGGTTTTCAAAGGAAGTACTCAAGACATATTTATTGTTATCTAAACGCACTAATGAGTTTTATCCTTCTTCAAAGGTTTTTCTCATATGGGTTATTAAGAGGCAATAATCATTATATGTGAAGGAAATATGCCCTAGAGGCAATAATAAAGTTATTATTTATTTCCTTATTTCATGATAAATGTTTATTATTCATGCTAGAATTGTATTAACCGGAAACATAATACATGTGTGAATACATAGACAAACAGAGTGTCACTAGTATGCCTCTACTTGACTAGCTCATTAATCAAAGATGGTTATGTTTCCTAACCATAGACAAAGAGTTGTTATTTGATTAACGAGGTCACATCATTAGTTGAATGATCCGATTGACATGACCCATTCCATTAGCTTAGCACCCGATCGTTTAGTATGTTGCTATTGCTTTCTTCATGACTTATACATGTTCCTATGACTATGAGATTATGCAACTCCCGTTTGCCGGAGGAACACTTTGGGTGCTACCAAACGTCACAACGTAACTGGGTGATTATAAAGGAGTATTACAGGTGTCTCCAAAGGTAGATGTTGGGTTGGCGTATTTCGAGATTAGGATTTGTCACTCCGATTGTCGGAGAAGTATCTCTGGGCCCTCTCGGTAATGCACATCACATAAGCCTTGCAAGCATTGCAACTAATGAGTTAGTTGCGAGATGATGTATTACGGAACGAGTAAAGAGACTTGCCGGTAACGAGATTGAACTAGGTATTGGATACCGACGATCGAATCTCGGGCAAGTAACATACCGATGACAAAGGGAACAACGTATGTTGTTATGCGGTCTGACCGATAAAGATCTTCGTAGAATATGTAGGAGCCAATATGGGCATCCAGGTCCCGCTATTGGTTATTGACCGGAGACGTGTCTCGGTCATGTCTACATTGTTCTCGAACCGTAGGGTCCACACGCTTAAGGTTTCGATGACAGTTATATTATGAGTTTTGATGTACCGAAGGAGTTTGGAGTCCCGGATGAGATCGGGGACATGACGAGGAGTCTCGAAATGGTCGAGACGTAAAGATCGATATATTGGACGACTATATTCGGACTTCGGAAAGGTTCCGAGTGATTCGGGTATTTTTCGGAGTACCGGGTAGTTACGGGAGAAGTAATGTGCCTTGATGGGCTTTAGTGGGAAGAGGAAAAAGGCTGCTGCGCCCCCCTCCCCTCTAGTCCGAATTGGACTAGGGAAAAGGGGGCCGGCCACCTTTCCTACTCCTCCACTTCCTTATCCCGTCCTCCCCTCTTGGTGGACTCCTACTAGGACTTGGAAGTCCTAGTAGGACTCCACATCCTAGCCGCGCCTAGCCTTGGCCGGCCTCCTCCTCCTCCATCCTTTATATACAGGGGCAGGGGGCACCCCATAGACACACAAGTTGATCCTTGAGATCGTTCCTTAGCCGTGTGTGGTGCCCCCTGCCACCATATTCCACCTCGATCATATCGTTGTAGTGCTTAGGCGAAGCCCTGCGTCGGTAGAACATCAAGATCATCACCACGCCGTCGTGCTGACGGAACTCCTCCCCGAAGCTTTGTTGGATCGGAGCCCGGGGATCGTCATCGAGCTGTACGTGTGCTAAGAACTCGGAGGTGCTGGAGTAACGGTGCTTGGATCGGTCGGATCGGGAAGAAGACGTACGACTACTTCCTCTACGTTGTGTGATCGCTTCCGCAGTCGGTCTGCGTTGGTACGTAGACAACACTCTCCCCTCTCATTGCTATGCATCACATGATCTTGCGTGTGCGTAGGAATTTTTTGAAATTACTACGAAACCCAACAATGGTTTCAGAGCCAGGTTATTTATGTTGATATTATTTGCACGAGTAGAACACAAGTGAGTTGTGGGCGATATAAGTCATACTGCCTACCAGCATGTCATACTTTGGTTCGGCGGTATTGTTGGATGAAGCGGCCTGGACCGACATTACGCGTACGCTTACGCGAGACCGGTTCTCCCGACGTGCTTTGCACAAAGGTGGCTAGCGGGTGACAGTTTCTCCAACTTTAGTTGAACCAAGTGTGGCTACGCCCGGTCCTTGCGAAGGTTAAAACGGAGTCTATTTGACAAACTATCATTGTGGTTTTGATGCGTAGGTAAGATTGGTTCTTGCTTAAGCCCGTAGCAGCCACGTAAAACATGCAACAACAAAGTAGAGGACGTCTAACTTGTTTTTGCAGGGCATGTTGTGATGTGATATGGTCAAAACGTGATGAGATATAAGTTGTTGTGTGAGATGATCATGTTTTGATAAAGCTATCGGCAACTGGCAAAAGCCTTATGGTTGTCTCTTTATTGCACAAGATGCAAGCACCAAATAATCGCTTTATTTTATTGCTATACGATAGCAATAATTGCGAGAGCAATAGTTGGCGAGACGACCGTGTGACGACACATTGATATAGATCAAGATGATGGAGATCATGGTGTCATACCGGTGACGATAGAGATCATAACAGTACTTTGGAGATGGAGATCAAAGGCGCAAGATGATGATGGCCATATCATATCACATATTTTGATTGCATATGATGTTTATCTTTTATACATCTTATTTTGCTTAGTTTGACGGTAGCATTTTAAGATGATCTCTCACTAAATTATCAAGAAGTGTTCTCCCTGAGTATGCACCGTTGCGAAAGTTCTTCGTGCTGAGACACCACGTGATGATCGGGTGTGATAGGTTCTACGTTCAAATACAACGGGTGCAAAACAGTTGCACACGTGGAATACTCAGGTTATACTTGACGAGCCAAGCATATACAGATATGGCCTCGAAACACGGAGACCGAAAGGTCGAGCGTGAATCATATAGTAGATATGATCAACATAGTGACGTTCACCAATGAAACTACTCCATCTCACGTGATGATCGGACATGGTTTAGTTGATTTGGATCACGTGATCACTTAGAGGATTAGAGGGATGTCTATCTAAGTGGGAGTTCTTAAGTAATATGATTAAATTGAACTTAAATTTATCATGAAGTTAGTCCTGGCAGTATTTTGCAAATCATGTTGTAGATCAATAGCTTGCGTTGTTGCTTTCATATGTTTGTTTTGATATGTTCCTAGAGAAAAATTGTGTTAGTAGCAATGATGCGGATTGGATCCGTGATCTGAGGTTTATCCTCATTGCTGCACAGAAGAATTATGTCCTTGATGCACCGCTAGGTGACAGACCTATTGCAGGAGCAGATGCAGACGTTATGAACGTTTAGCTAGCTCAATATGATGACTACTTGATAGTTTAGTGCACCATGCTTAACGGCTTAGAATCGGGACTTCAAAGACGTTTTGAACGTCATGGACCATATGAGATGTTCCAGGAATTGAAGTTAATTTTTCAAGCAAATACCCGAGTTGAGAGATATGAAGTCTCCAACAAGTTCTATAGCTAAAAGATGGAGGAGAATCGCTCAACTAGTGAGCATGTGCCCAGATTGTCTGAGTACTACAATCGCTTGAATCAAGTGGGAGTTAATCTTCCAGATAAGATAGTGATTGACAAAATTCTCTAGTCACCATCACCAAGTTAGTAGAACTTCGTGATGAACTATGATATGCAAGGAATAACGGAAACGATTCCCAAGCTCTTCGTAATGCGGAAATTGAAGAAGGTAGAAATCGAGAAAAACATCAAGTATTGATGGTAGACAAGACCACTAGTTTCAAGAAAAGGGCAGAGGGAAGAAGGGGAACTTCAAGAAGAACAGCAAGCAAGTTGCTGCTCAAGTGAAGAAGCCTAAGTCCGATCCTAAGCCCGAGACTAAGTGCTTCTACTGCAAAGGGACTGGTCACTAGAAGCGGAACTGCCCCAAGTATTTGGCGGATAAGAAGGATGGCAAAGTGAACATAAGTATATTTGATATACATGTTATTGATGTGTACTTTACTAGTGTTTATAGCAACCCCTCAGTATTTGATACTAGTTCAGTTGCTAAGAGTAGTAACTCGAAAAGGGAGTTGCAGAATAAACAGAGACTAGTTAAGGGTGAAGTGACGATGTGTGTTGGAAGCGGTTCCAAGATTGATATGATCATCATCACACACTCCCTATAATTTCGGGATTAGTGTTGAACCTAAATAAGTGTTATTTGGTGTTTGCGTTGAGCATGAATATGATTTGATCATGTTTATTGTAATACGGTTATTCATTTAAGTAAGAGAATAAATTGTTGTTCTGTTTACATGAATAAAACCTTGTATGGTTACACACCCAATGAAAATAGTTCGTTGGATCTCGATCGTAGTGATACACATAATCATAATATTGAAACCAAAAGATGCAAAGTTAATAATGATAGTGCAATTTATTTGTAGCACTGCCGTTTAGGTCATATTGGTGTAAAGCGCATGAAGAAACTCCATGCTGATGGGATTTTGGAATCACCTGATTATGAATCAGTTGATGCTTGCGAACCATGCCTCATGGGCAAGATGACTAACACTCTGTTCTTCGGAACAATGGAGCGAGCAACAGATTTGTTGGAAATCATACATACTGATGTTTGTGGTCCGATCAATATTGAGGCTCGCGACAGGTATCATTATTTTCTGATCTTCATAGATGATTTGAGCAGATATGAGTATATCTACTTGATGAAACATAAGTCTGAAACATTTGAAAAGTTCAAAGAATTTCAGAGTGAAGTGAAAAATCATCGTAACAAGAAAATAAAGTTTCTACGATCTGATCGTAGAGCAGAGTATTTGAGTTACGAGTTTGGCCTTCAGTTAAAAACAATGTGAAATAGTTTCACTACTCATGCCACATGGAACACCACAGCATAATGGTGTTTCCGAACGTCATAATCGTACTTTATTGGATATAGTGCAATCTATGATGTCTCTTACCGATCTACCACTATTGTTTTGGGGTTATGCATTAGAGACAGCTGCATTCACATTAAATAGGGCTCCATCTTAATCCGTTGAGACGACACCGTGTGAACTATGGTTTGGCAAGAAACCTAAGCTATCGTTTCTTAAAGTTTGGGGTTGCGATGCTTATATGAAAAAGTTTCATCCTGATAAGCTCAAACTCAAATCGGAGAAGTGCGTCTTCATAGGATATCCAAAGGAAACTATTGGATACATCTTCTATCACAGATCCGAAGGCAAGACTTTTGTTGCTAAATTCGGAAACTTTCTGGAGAAGGAGTTTCTCTTGAAAGAAGTGAGTGGGAGGAAAGTAGAACTTGACGAGGTAACTATACCTGCTCCCTTACTGGAAAGTAGTACATCGCAGAAAACGGTTTCAGTGACACCTACACCAGTTAGTGAGGAAGCTAATGATAATGATCATGAAACTTCAAATCAAGATACTACTGAACCTCGTAGATCAACCAGAGTAAGATCCGCACCAGAGTGGTACGGTAATCCTATTCTGGAAGTCATGCTACTAGATCATGATGAACCTACGAACTATGAAGAAGCGATGGTGAGCCCAGATTCCGCGAAATGGTTTGAGGCCATGAAATCTGAGATATGATCCATGTATGAGAACAAAGTATGGACTTTGATGGATTTGCCCGATAATCGGCAAGCCATAGAAAATAAATGGATCTTCAAGAGGAAGACGGACGCTGATAGTAGTGTTACTATCTACAAAGCTAGAATTGTCGCAAAAGGTTTTCGACAAGTTCAAGGTGTTGACTACGATGAGAGTTTCTCACTCGTATCTATGCTTAAGTCTGTCCGAATCATGTTAACAATTGCCGCGTTTTATGAAATCTGGCAAATGGATAAACAAAACTGCATTCTTAATGGATTTACTAAAGAAGAATTGTATACGATGCAACTAGAAGGTTTTGTTGATCCTAAAGGTGTTAACTAAATATGCAAGCTCCAGCGATCCATCTATGGACTGGTGCAAGAATCTCGGAGTTGGAATATACGCTTTGATAAGTTGATCAAAGCATATAGTTTTATACAGACTTGCGGTGAAGCCTGTATTTACAAGAAAGTGAGTGGGAGCACTACAGCATTTCTGATAAGTATATGTGTATGACATATTGTTGATCGGAAATAATGTAGAATTATTCTGTAAAGCATAAAGGAGTGTTTGAAAGGAGTTTTTCAAAGAAAGACTTTGGTGAAGCTGCTTACATATTGAGCTTCAAGATCTATAGAGATAGATCAAGACGCTTGATAAGTTTTTTCAATGAGTACATACCTTGACAAGATTTTGAAGTAGTTCAAAATGGGGCAGTTAAAGAAAGAGTTCTTGCCTGTATTACAAGGTGTGAAGTTGAGTAAGACTCAAAGCCCGACCACGGCAGAAGATAGAAAGAGAATGAAAGTCATTCCCTATGCCTCAGTCATATGTTCTATAAAGTATGCCATGCTGTATACCAGATCTATTGTATGCCCTACCACTGAGTTTGGCAAGGGAGTACGATAGTGATCTAGGAGTAGATCACTGGACAGCGGTCAAAATTATCCTTAGTGGAATAAGGATATGTTTCTCGATTATGGAAGTGAAAAAAAAAGTTCGTCGTAAAGGGTTACGCCGATGCATGTTTTGACACTAATCTAGATGACTCTAAGTCTCGTTCTAGATACATATTGAAAGTGGGAGCAATTAGCTAGAGTAGCTCCATGCAGAGCATTGTTGACATAGAAATTTGCAAAATACATGCGGATCTGAATGTGGCAGACCCGTTGACTAAGATTCTCTCACAAGCAAAACATGATCACACCTTAGTACTCCTTGGGTGTTAATCACATAGCGATGTGAACTAGATTACTGAATCTAGTAAACCCTTTGGGTGTTGGTCACATGGCGATGTGAACTATGGGTGTTAATCACATGATGATGTGAACTATCGATGTTAATCACATGGTGATGTGATCTAGATTATTGGCTCTAGTGCAAGTGGGAGACTGAAGGAAATATGCCCTAGAGGAAATAATAAAGTTATTATTTATTTCCTTATTTCATGATAAATGTTTATTATTCATGCTAGAATTGTATTAACCGGAAACATAATACATGTGTGAATACATAGACAAACAGAGTGTCAGTAGTATGCCTCTACTTGACTAGCTCATTAATCAAAGATGGTTATGTTTCCTAACCATAGACAAAGAGTTGTTATTTGATTAACGAGGTCACATCATTAGTTGAATGATCTGATTGACACGACCCATTCCATTAGCTTAGCACCCGATCGTTTAGTATGTTGCTATTGCTTTCTTCATGACTTATACATGTTCCTATGACTATGAGATTATGCAACTCCCGTTTGCCGGAGGAACACTTTGGGTGCTACCAAACGTCACAATGTAACTGGGTGATTATAAAGGAGCATTACAGGTGTCTCCAAAGGTAGATGTTGGGTTGGCGTATTTCGAGATTAGGATTTGTCACTCCGATAGTCGGAGAAGTATCTCTGGGCCCTCTCGGTAATGCACATCACATAAGCCTTGCAAGCATTGCAACTAATGAGTTAGTTGCGAGATGATGTATTATGGAACGAGTAAAGAGACTTGCCGATAACGAGATTGAACTAGGTATTGGATACCGACGATCGAATCTCGGGCAAGTAACATACCGATGACAAAGGGAACAGCGTATGTTGTTATGCGGTCTGACCGATAAAGATCTTCGTAGAATATGTAGGAGCCAATATGGGCATCCAGGTCCCGCTATTGGTTATTGACCGGAGACGTGTTTCGGTCATGTCTACATTGTTCTCGAACCGTAGGGTCCGCACGCTTAAGGTTTCGATGACAGTTATATTATGAGTTTTGATGTACCGAAGGAGTTCGGAGTCCCGGATGAGATCGGAGACATGACGAGGAGTCTCGAAATGGTTGAGACGTAAAGATCGATATATTGGACGACTATATTCGGACTTCGGAAAGGTTCCGAGTGATTCGGGTATTTTTCGGAGTACCGGGTAGTTACGGGAGAAGTAATGTGCCTTGATGGGCTTTAGTGGGAAGAGGAAAAAGGCTGCTGCGCCCCCCTCCCCTCTAGTCCGAATTGGACTAGGGAAAAGGGGGCCGGCCACCTTTCCTACTCCTCCACTTCCTTCTCCCTTCCTCCCCTCTTGGTGGACTCCTACTAGGACTTGAAAGTCCTAGTAGGACTCCACATCCTAGCCGCGCCTAGCCTTGGCCGGCCTCCTCCTCCTCCATCCTTTATATACAGGGGCAGGGGGCACCCCGTAGACACACAAGTTGATCCTTGAGATCGTTCCTTAGCCGTGTGCGGTGCCCCCTGCCACCATATTCCACCTCGATCATATCGTTGTAGTGCTTAGGCGAAGCCCTGCGTCGGTAGAACATCAAGATCGTCACCACGCCGTCGTGCTGACGGAACTCCTCCCCGAAGCTTTGCTGGATCGGAGCCCGGGGATCGTCATCGAGCTGTACGTGTGCTAAGAACTCGGAGGTGCCGGAGTAACGGTGCTTGGATCGGTCGGATCGGGAAGAAGACGTACGACTACTTCCTCTACGTTGTGTGATCGCTTCCGCAGTCGGTCTGCGTTGGTACGTAGACAACACTCTCCCCTCTTGTTGCTATGCATCACATGATCTTGCGTGTGCGTAGGAAATTTTTGAAATTACTACGAAACCCAACAATATGTTGCATCATTTTCTCCTTATTTTTCCCACTGGGTTTAAAGGAGTTTTAGCAACATGTCAAATACAATTCTCCTCACATTTTTTCCCACAGGGTTTTTGGAGGAGTCTTTCTCAAAATGAAGACGATGAACATTCTCAAGGCAAACACATATTCGGAGAAGTCTTTATCAAGATGATGCGTATTAGACTAGCATAGATTAGGCGGAGTGTTAAGGATTAATTTAATCCTAATAATCAATGCTTAACTCGGTTGTTAAGTCGGTTGTAGTTACCGACATTGTAATCCTAACTGCCTTGTAAGTGGGTATAAATACCCTTTCTTCAATTAATGAGAAATAACTGTTCATTCCAATCATTCGTTCCCTCTCTCTCCCTTTTTCCTCTTTACAAGACTAATAAAGAATGAGAGAAAAAACAGTAAGCGCCAAGTGTTCTTGATAAAACTAAAAAATTAAATAAGGATATACTTCAATGTTCGGAAATTGCATTTGGAGGACGAGCTCCATGGAGACCTTTAAATTTGAAATTTAAAATTCATCAAAATTCATATTTCTACTTTTCAAAAAAAATCTGAAAAAAAAGAATAGAGATTGACAAATGCATAATGCATAAATGCGTACATTTTTCAGGACGAAATACATTAAATTATGGGCTGCGCAAAAAAGACAAATCTAAAGCTTTTTAACACATAATACTATTCATCCTACTAGACCATGAATTTGCCTTTTTTGTACAGGTCGCAATTCAAGGTATTTTATCGTGAATTTATATGCACATGTAGATTACATCCTTATATACATGCATATTTTTCAGAATTTTTTGAAATAGAAAATTTGAAATTTTAAAAAAATTGGCCTCCATTGTTCTCGGCAGCCAAACGTCCTCACTCATGTTCGGAAATTGCATTTGGAGGCCGAGCTCCATGGAGACCTTTAAATTTGAAATTTAAAATTCGACTCTCAGCAGCCAAACGTCCTCACTTTTCAAAGTTGTCTTATATAGTTTTGTTCTATTGATTGCGTGTGCGTACATTTTCTTCCCATGTGTGTGTGAGAGAAGAAGAGAGAAACCTCAAGAGGGTTGTGCGGCGCCAACGGCACCAATATTTTTTTTTTCCAGTTTGGCACTTGAGTTGTTACTTGAGGAGAATAAAGGCATTTTTTTTCATGTACAAACGTCCGTGTGTTCGATCATGTCGGTCCAAGGTTTTCATTCGTTTAGGCATCTTTTGTGTATTCGAGTATGGACACCTCCATTGCCGCTTGCTTGCGTCGTTTGAAATTTCTGAACTTGAGAACCACTTGGTTCCGCCAGGTTTCACTAAATCCTTTCATACGCATTGTCTGTTGAAGGAAAGGCCACTTAATTTTATCATATGCCTTCTCAAAATCCACTTTGAAGATAACCCCATCTAGCTTCTTCGAATAAATTTCATGTAGTGTTTCATGCAGAACGACCACCCCTTCAAGTATGTGTCGTCTTGGCATGAACGATGTCTGGCTCGGTTGTACCACTGAATGAGCAATCTGTATCAATCTATTGGTACCCACCTTTGTGAAAATTTTGGAACTCACATTAAGAAGACATATGGGCCTGAATTGTTCGATCCGAACTGCCTCGTCTTTCTTTGGCAACAACGTTATCATACCGAAGTTAAGATGAAACAACTCTAAATGACCGTTAAAGAAATCATGAAACATAGGTATAAGATTATCCTTAATAATATGCCAATATTTCTTATAGAATTCAGCTGGAAACCCATCTGGTCCCGGTGCTTTATTCGGTTTCATTTGTGAGATTGCATCCAGAACCTCTTTCTCAGTAAACGGTGCAGATAGAATATCATTCTCCTCTACATGTAGCTGAGGCATATCTCCAGTAACAGATTCATCTAGGGCCACCATGCTTGCTTCCGGAGGCCCAAAAATTTGTTTATAGTAATTAGAGATATAAGCTTTCAGATTCTCATGCTCCACAATTATCCCCTCGTCCTGTTCAAACTGTATGATTTTCTTCTTCCCATGTTTACCATTCGCAATCATATGGAAGAATTGTATATTGTCATCCCCTTTGACAACCTTAAGCACTTTAGCACGCAATGCCCACTTGAGCTCCTCTTCTCTAAGAAGAGCTCGTAAGCCTTGCTCAGCTTCGGACATAGAGCTTTGCTCATTAACCGTAAGAAAGTTACCTTCAGCTTTTAAATATAGCGCTTCAATTAATTGAGTGAGTTGCTCTTTTTCTTGTTAGTAAATCCCGTTCTCGTTTCTGGCCCAACCTCGCAAAAATAGTCTCAGATGTCTGATTTTATTTTGCCATCTCTCAATATTAGTTCTTCCACTAACAGGCTTTGCCCATTCGCGTGCAATGATCTTCAAAAAGTTTTCTTTCTCGAACCAACCTCGTTCGAAAGAGAAAGCATTCTTGTTCGCAACATGTGTAGCCTCTCCCGAGTCTACAAGAAGTGGTGTGTGGTTTGAGATCGCTTTCTGCATCGCATGAACCGACACCAATGGGTACTTTTGTTCCCATTCCACACTAGCGAGTACCCTATCCAACTTCTCATAAGTCGGAGTGGGATACGAATTAGCCCATGTAAATTGTCTACCGGTGAGCTCAATTTCTCTCAAATTAAGACTCTCGATAATCATGTTAAACATCATAGACCAATGTCCATAAAAATTGTCATTATTCTTTTCATCTCTCCTCCGAATTATATTAAAGTCCCCACCAACTAGGATTGGCAGAGTTTCATCTCCACATATCCGCACCAAGTCTGCTAAAAAATTTGGTTTGAGTTCAGGTTGTGCTGCCCCATGTACAGCCACGAGAGATCATCGGAAACCATCCAATTTTGATCTCATCCGAAACTTGACCGCAAAATCTCCCCTAACCACGTTAAGCACCTCAAGTGTTTCACACCAAATCCCTAGTAATATCCCACCAGATAGTCCTCTAGGAGGTAAGACGTGCCAATCAAATTTAATTTCTTCGGATAAAGTTCCAAGGAACAACTGTGAAGTAAAATTATCCCACCGTGTTTCTAATAGCGCAATAAAATCTAATTTTTGCTCTACCGTTGTCTCAGCCAAGAACCTTCGTTTAGCCAAGTCAGCTAGACCTCTGCTATTCCAAAAGATTCCTTTCATAAGTCATCATGGAATTTTTTTCTTAAGCTTAACCCTAGCACTTCTACGAACCGCCGAAGTAGGATAAATTTTCCGTTTCCAGGGTCGCTTGGGCTTCTCCCCATCACCCTTCGGAAACGTAGGATCGACAGAACACGAGACAGTGCTCTCCATCATTAGAGGCTCTACAGTGTCCGTAATCTCCGACCCCTCCTCATCTTCAGCCTCCGCACTAGGCAAGAGATTATTATAGATGTTCTCAAGAGCAACCACTCCTAAATTTTTCATGTCATCGTCATTCATACACTACTAGGGAAAAGCCTAGCAGCAGCGCGGGTTCTAGGTATATCAGTAGTGAGGGGACCAGCACTACTAATAAGGCGCTACAGCTAACCCGTAGCAGCAGCGCGTGCGCACCCGCGCTACTGCTATACAAGTGTAGCAGCAGCGTGCTTCGTGGAAGCTTGCTACTGCTAATAGCTCTAGCGCTCTTTGCCTGGACGTGCTACTGCTACTGTGACACTGCTGCTAAATTTTCTCCACTCGCTACTGCTAATTTTAGTAGTTTTTGTTTTTTTATTCTGCATAGTTGTTTTGTATTTGAACAGGCTTTACACATAATCTTTAGCAGATACAAATGTCATCATGATACCCATACAAATGGCTGCGAGACCACAAATGTAATCATAGCATATACATACAAATAGTCTCATCATAATCATCATCCAACACAATGTGGTATCTTGTCGTCATCTCGAAAATAGCGATACATGCAAGTCTCGAATACTTGCAACTACAATGTCATCCATCTAAACAATGGTATACGCGAGAAGAGCTATCACTATGAGTGAGAGCGGAAGTATGCAGTACATGAGTTCGTATCCCTCTCTCGCATTAGCGTGAACCTAAACTAACTACTGCCTGTCGCTCGGAAACCGGAAACCGGTACACCTGGGCCTGACACTCCAGCCACTCGTCGTATATATACTCCTGGCGTAGCACTTCTTCCCCATCGATGATCACCTGCATCGTCACATGAGTCGATGATATGCAACATATATAGTTGAGCAACAGAAAGAGACAGACTTGGCAAAAATAGAAGCAACATATCATAAGCATAAATAACAAAGTTGATCGTACCCAAAATGCCCTAACTAGAGTGATCGTCGCTAGTCGAGGAGGACGGTTTAATTACATCACAAATAAAGTTTCGTCGTGCATAACTCAAAGTTTCATCATACAGAAAGTATGGACTAAACGGACACATTGTCATATATCGACAATCACTCCAACATGTCATGCCATCCATCCAAGTCAGGGTGATAGTCCCCGAGCCTAGTGAAAGGATTCAGGTCGAGACGCTGAGAGGCTACCCGTGTTCGGACGTCTTCCCGCAACATTTGTCCTTCGTAGAACATCCTTGTTTTTTCGAAGACCTCCTTCATGATGATTTGGGAAAGTTCGCTGAGGGAGTCCTAGACTAAGGGGTCCTCGGGCGTCCGGCCCGTTATCCATGGGCCGGACTGATGGGCTGTGAAGACATGAAGGCCGAAGACTGCACCGTGTCCGGATTGGACTCTACTTGGCGTGGAAGGCAAGCTTGGCGACCGAAGATTCCTTCTTATGTAACCGACTCCATGTAAACCCTAGATCCCTTCGGTGTCTATATAAACCGAAGGGGGTAGTCCAGAAAGGACATCACATATACTCATTACCATACCCACATAGGCTAGGCTTCTAGGGTTTAGCCATTACGATCTCGTGGTATATCCACTCTTTGTAACACTCATATTCATCAATATCAATCAAGCAGGACGTAGGGTTTTACCTCCATAGAGAGGGTCCGAACCTGGGTAAACATTGTGTCCCCCGTCTCCTATTACCATCGATCCTAGACGCACAGTTCGGGACCCCCTACCCGAGAGCCGCCGGTTTTGACACCGACATTGGTGCTTTCATTGAGAGTTCCACTGTGTCGTCGATGAAAGGCTCGATGGCTCGCCTTGTCATAAAGACAATATTACCGCAGGGGTAGTTTTGGCCTCGGGCTAAACCCTCCGGCTAGGCGACTTTACCGTGATCGCCCATTCGGCCGCAGGGCCGACGATGACCTCTCAGGCCATCGAAAATCCCATTCGCATCAACTCCAAGCACTCCAAGTAGATGGATCCGTTTGAGTTTTCGTCCTTAAACGAGCTCCTAGATCGCATCGCTACTTTGGGAATCGCCACAGATTACGATCAGATCGGGCCTAAAACCAATCAGGGAGAAACCGAAATCCCACCGGTCACCCACCAGATCGCGGCGGTCCTGGAGCAGGATGGCGAGTCTTCTTCTATATTGAAGACGGACTATGGTCGGTTCGCCATTCATGAAGAGACGGATACTCACCCACGAAAGGACACAACCAGCCCTCCGAACATAGCATCAGACGGCAGTTCCAAACAATCAGAAGATATCCCGGAACCCGGACTGTCTAGTCCGGAAGGTCGCCGGACTCCGGACAACCGGTTAGGTCGGGGTTCGGATTTAATTCCACCCACCCACCCAGATATAGAGGCTCTCATGAGCATAAAACAGCAATCTCAGGAGAAGGTCCACCACTTTTGGGCCAGATTCCTCCTTGTCAAGGACAAGGTAAAGGATTGCCGTGACGAGGACGCAATATCAGCGTTCTGCAAAAACTGTGCAGACGAAGGAATCCTCAACGCCACCAATCGCCGCCGCATACTAAAATTTGCTGACTTAGCAACCATCGTACAAAAATATTGCACGATGGAAAGCGCCTAGGAAACTCAGGCAACTCGCTGGGAACCACCAGTCCCAACCCAACTTCCCCTACAGGCGAAAAGGGCGTACCCTCATGGCACGCCCTATCCAACAGTCAAAAAACACAAAGCCACCACATGGCAAGGCACTGTTTTGGAAGGGTGGCTCGATGGCCCATGCAAAATACATACAACAACAGATACCGTGGCAACCCACAGCCTTTGAGCATGTTGGATACTACGACAGGTAGCCAAGAGCGGCGAGGACATCCTAAGGACGCCCCAGAACAACACCCCCAGAAGAAGACGACCCAAGAGTATTGACAGTCTTCGAGACATTCGCTTCAAATAACAAGCGCAAAAGAGCACTTCGCGAGCTCAACGAAGTCTGCCAAATTGATGTAATAAACCCATGGAACGACACGGCTATAACATACAACGCCGGTAACGAACCAAAGTACAGAACTGCACGAGCACCAGCCGCATTAGTCCTCGGCCCCATCGTGGATGGGTTCCGACTCACCAAGGTCCTCATGGATGGCGGCAGCGGACTAAATCTCATTTATGAGGACACACTCCATAAAATGGAAATAGACATGAGTCGCATCAAACAAAGTAACACAACCTTCCGGGGAATTATTCCTAGTTGGGAGGCGCGGTGCATGGGCGAAATCACACTTGATGTGGTATTCTGATCACCGGAGAACTATCGGTCCGAAGAAATAACTTTCCAGGTGGCCCCTTTCAGCAGCGGATATCACGCCTTGTTGGGGCGGGATGCTTTTACACGCTTCCAAGCTATACCTCACTACGGATATATGAAGCTCAAAATGCCCGGACCAAACGGTATAATCACTCTCGATAGTGACCCGGACATAGCACTCCATGCTGAAAACAAAACTGCATCCTTAGCCCTGGAGACGCTATCCGAAGCCCTCACGGCCGAAGAATTAACCGCACTACCCTCTACAGTGGACAGGGACGACATGATCCTCGACAAACGCCCCAAATCCACCTCTTTCAAACCGGCAAAGGAAATAGTCAAATTCCAGGTCCACCCAACGAACCCCAAGAAGACAGCATCCATCGAAGCTCACCTGAACCCAACAGTTGATGCCGCACTACGAGAATTCCTGCGCGAAAACTGGGACATATTTGCCTGGCACCCTTCGGACATGCCAGGGATCCCACACAAGTTGGCTGAACATAGCCTCAATATATTGAAGGGGTTTAAACCGGTTAAGCAAACACTACGGCGCTTTTCCAAACCCAAGCGACAAGCCATGGGGGAGGAGCTGGCCAAACTCATCGAGGCCGGATTCATTCGAGAAATCAAACATCCGGACTGGCTGGCAAACCTGGTGATGGTACCAAAGAAGGACAAATCCTGGCGCCTGTGCGTCAATTTCGAAGACCTCAACAAAGCCTGCCCTAAGGATCCCTTCCCCTCCCCACATTGATCAAATCATTGACGCCACCACAGGACACGACTCACTATGTTTCCTTGATGCATACTCAGGATACCATCAAATCAAAATGAAAGAATCCGATCAAGCTGCAATAGCATTCATTAGCCCATACGGGCCATTCCGTTTCAATACCATGCCCTTTGGGCTCAAGAATGCGGGCGCCACATAACAATGCGTGATTCAAACATGCCTGGAGAAACAGATTGGCAAAATAGTAGAAGCTTACGTTGATGACGTCGTCATCAAAACCAGGCACATGGAAACACTAATAGACGACTTACGTCTTACCTTCGACAACCTTAGGGCGTATGACATCAAGCTCAACCTGGAAAAGTGTGTCTTCGGTGTCCCTGCTGGAAAACTGCTGGGCTTCATCATCTCCAATAGGGGAATCGAAGCAAACCCATCCAAAATCCAAGCTTTGTCACAATTGGCTAAGCCAACAGACCTTAAACAAGTTCAAAAACTTGCAGGTTGCGTGGCAGCTCTAAGCCACTTTATCTCTAGATTAGGAGAAAAGGCACTGCCACTCTATCGCCTTCTACGGAGAACCAACCACTTCGAGTGGACGGACGCGGCAACAGCCGGACTGGAAGAAATAAAACCCTTCCTGGCAGTCGTTGCCCCATGGACCGAACCCTTCCTGGCCTACCTTAATAAGAAGGAGCTTCCTGAGGACCAGAATGAGGCCCGCTGCATTGTCCAGCGTTCCACTAGTAGAAAAAGGGTCAAACGTGAAGCACATTAGTGCCGGTTTGAATTTGAGCCGGCACTAATGTGTACATTAGTGCCGGTTCCAATGGCTAGCCGGGCCGCTGTCATTAGTACCGGTTTGTGGCGAACCTTTAGCATCGGTTCGTGCCACGAACCGGTACTAAAGTGAGTGGTGGCAGGATGTTGTCAGTCCGGGGCCCCTCCAGCACCTTTAGTACCGGGTCGTATCACGAACCGGTACTAAAGGTCGTCCTACATAGACCCTTCGTCCACCCGAGCTCGCTCTGTTCTTCCCCTTTCCCCTCTCCTCTCTATTCTTTTCCCTCTTCCTCTCAAGCTCATCACACATTTTGCCCAAGATTTGAAGGCCCCCATCCATTCAAATGATCACAAAGGTTAGCAACTCTTTCCTTTCATCTCTCATTGCTAGATTAGCTCGTGCAATGCTTTATATAGTGATTGATTTTTGAGTTTAGTAATTTGGGAGGAATTATATATATGTGCTAGTATTTGATTTATATGCAATTTGAGGTAAAAAATAACACTTAGTTTTGCATATGTAGGTGTGGTTTACTTAGTACCTTCTAAATCTCCGTCGTAACCACCGTCGATCGCTCGCAACGTCCCGTCGCCGGCACCACCTTGTGGTGAGCCTCTTGTTCATGAAGTTTTATATAAAAAAAATGATGTTTGTGTGATTTGGATATATAGTTACTCGTCTAATTATCTTACCCATACGTTGTTTGTTATGCATAGTGCCATGGTTTTGATATCCGTTCCCGTCGGCCCTCGTCCGGGTTATGATTCGGATGTGGTATATTCTCTTTTAAAACTATTCATTGCATTTCGTGTTTATGAAAAATTATGCCCATCAAGTTGACATAGATATTTGTATGTAGGAGGTAGTTGAACCCGAAATTCCAACCGACCCTATTGTCGAGAGGTTAAATTTAGTTGAAAGTGAAAACGAGGATTTGAAGGAAAAATTGAAAAGAATTGAGGGGGAGAAGATGGAATTGGAGTTGCATGTTGCTGATGTCGTCGATGATCACAAGATTAAGATGGAGAAAATGTGCTTGAAGATTAGAAAGATTAGAAAATATGCCATTCATAGTGAGGCTTGGTATCATTATGCTGTTGGATCAATTGTTACCTTAGTTGCGATCTTGATCGCATTTGTTGTTGCATTTAAATTCTTTAGCTAGAGAGTTATTTGTTTGTTGAATTGAAGTGTTGTATGCTCTTTATGTATGAACTTTATGTATTGTATTAATTTGATGTTTTCGGTGCTGTGTATTGAAGATGAGCCGGCAATGGATGTACGATGACCGATGCTCTCCCGAGTTCATTAATGGCATGCGTACTTTTCTGCTTGCGGCTGAGGCAAACAAGCGAGCGGATGGTTTTATGCATTATCCATGTGCTGGCTGTAAGAATGGTCGCAATTACTCTACGTCAAGAACCATTCACGTCCACCTGTTTGAGTCCGGTTTCATGCCCCACTATAATGTTTGGACCAAGCATGGAGAAAGAGGGGTTATGATGGAAGACAATGAAGAAGAAGAGGACAACGATAGCTATCCTGGCCATGGGTTCCCTGAATACGATGATACAACAATGAGGGAAGAAGCTGAGCCGGTAATGCGGGAAGAAGCTGAGCCGGCAATGCGGGAAGAAGCTGAAGAAGAGGCATCAGATGAGCCCGTTGATGATCTAGGTCGGGCCATTGCCGATGCAAAGAGAAACTGCGCAAGTGATTTGGAGAAGAAGAAGTTGCAGCGCATGTTAGAGGATCACAAAAAATTGTTGTACCCGAATTGCGTAGGTGACAAGAAAAAGCTGGGCACCACACTGGAATTGCTACAATGGAAGGCAGAGAATGGTGTATCTGACAAGGGATTTGGAAAGTTGCTAGTAATGATAAAGGATATGCTTCCAAAGGACAACGAATTGCCCGAGAGTACGTACGAAGCAAAGAAGGCTGTCTGCCCTCTAGGGTTAGAGGTGCAGAAGATACATGCATGCCCCAATGATTGCATCCTCTACCGCCGTGAGTACGAGGATTTGAACGCTTGCCCAGTATGCGGTGCATTGCGCTATAAGATCAGCCGCGATGACCCTGGTGATGTCGGGGGCGAGCGCCCCAAGAAGAAGATTCCTGCCAAGGTGATGTGGTATGCTCCTATAATACCATGGTTGAAACGTTTGTTCCAAAACAAAGAGCATGCCAAGGCGATGCAATGGCCCAAAGAAGACCGTAAGAAAGACGGAAAGTTGAGAGTACCCGCTGACGGGTCGTAGTGGAGAAAAATCGAAAGAATGTATGGGAAGGAGTTTGCAGATGACGCAAGGAACGTATGGTTTGGTCTAAGCGCAGATGGCATTAATCATTTTGGGGAGCAGAGCAGCAACCATAGCACCTGGCCTGTGACTCTATGTTTGTATAACCTTCTGAAGGAAATATGCCCTAGAGGCAATAATAAAGTTATTATTTATTTCCTTATTTCATGATAAATGTTTATTATTCATGCTAGAATTGTATTAACTGGAAACATAATACATGTGTGAATACATAGACAAACAGAGTGTCACTAGTATGCCTCTACTTGACTAGCTCGTTAATCAAAGATGGTTATGTTTCCTAACCATGAAAAAAGAGTTGTTATTTGATTAACGGGATCACATCATTAGATGAATGATCTGATTGACATGACCCATTCCGTTAGCTTAGCACCCGATCGTTTAGTATGTTGCTATTGCTTTATTCATGACTTATACATGTTCCTATGACTATGAGATTATGCAACTCCCGTTTGCCCGAGGAACACTTTGTGTGCTACCAAACGTCACAACATAACTGGGTGATTATAAAGGAGCTCTACAGGTGTCTCCAAAGGTAAATGTTGGGTTGGCGTATTTCGAGATTAGGATTTGTCACTCCGATTGTCGGAGAGGTATCTCTGGGCCCTCTCGGTAATGCACATCACTTAAGCCTTGCAAGCATTGCAACTAATGAGTTAGTTGCGGGATGATGTATTACAGAACGAGTAAAGAGACTTGCCGGTAACGAGATTGAACTAGGTATTGGATACCGACGATCGAATCTCGGGCAAGTAACATACCGATAACAAAGGGAACAACGTATGTTGTTATACGGTCTGACCGATAAAGATCTTCGTAGAATATGTAGGAGCCAATATGGGCATCCAGGTCCCGCTATTGGTTATTGACCGGAGACGTGTCTCAGTCATGTATACATTGTTCTCGAACCGTAGGGTCCGCACGCTTAAGGTTGCGATGACAGTTATATTATGAGTTTTGATGTACCGAAGGAGTTCAGAGTCCCGGATGAGATCGGGGACATGACGAGGAGTCTCGAAATGGTCGAGACGTAAAGATCGATATATTGGACGACTATATTCGGACTTCGGAAAGGTTCCGAGTGATTCGGGTATTTTTCGGAGTACCGGAGAGTTACGGGAATTCGCCGGGAGAAGTATCGGGCCTTGATGGGCTTTAGTGGGAAGAGGAGAAACGGCCTGCTGCGCCCCCCTCACCTCTAGTCCGAATTGGACTAGGGAAAAGGGGGCCCGCCACCTTTCCTTCTCCTCCACTTCCTTCTCCCTTCCTCCCCTCTTGGTGGACTCCTACTAGGACTTGGAGTCCTAGTAGGACTCCACATCCTGGCCGCACCTAGCCTTGGCCGGCCTCCTCCTCCTCCATCCTTTACATACAGGGGCAGGGGGCACCCCATAGACACACAAGTTGATCCACGTGATCGTTCCTTAGCCGTGTGCGGTGCCCCCTGCCACCATATTCCACCTCGATCATATCGTTGTAGTGCTTAGGCGAAGCCCTGCGTCGGTAGAACATCATCATCGTCTCCACGCCGTTGTGCTGACGGAACTCATCCCCGAAGCTTTGCTGGATCGGAGCCCGGGGAGTGTCATCGAGCTGTACGTGTGCTAAGAACTCGGAGGTGCCGGAGTAACGGTGCTTGGATCGGTCGGATCGGGAAGACGTATGACTACTTCCTCTACGTTGCGTCAACGCTTCCGCAGTCGGTCTGCGTGGGTACGTAGACAACACTCTCCCCTCTCGTTGCTATGAGTCACCATGATCTTGCGTGTGCGTAGGAAATTTTTTGAAATTACTACGTTCCCCAACAGTGGCATCCGAGCCTAGGTTTTATGGTTTGATGTTATATGCACGAGTAGAACACAAGTGAGTTGTGGGCGATATAAGTCATACTGCCTACCAGCATGTCATACTTTGGTTCGGCGGTATTGTTGGATGAAGCGGCCCGGACCGACATTACGCGTACGCTTACGGGAGACCGGTTTCCCCAACGTGCTTTGCACATAGGTGACTTGCGGGTGACTGTTTCTCCAACTTTAGTTGAACCGAGTGTGGCTACGCCCGGTCCTTGCGAAGGTTAAAACGGAGTCAAATTGACAAACTAGCGTTGTGGTTTTGATGCGTAGGTGAGATTGGTTCTTGCTTAAGCCCGTAGCAGCCACGTAAAACTTGCAACAACAAAATAGAGGACGCCTAACTTGTTTTTGCAGGGCATGTTGTGATGTGATATGGTCAAGACGTGATGAGATATAAGTTGTTGTATGAGATGATCATGTTTTGTTGAAGTTATCGGCAACTGGCAAAATACTTATGGTTGTCTCTCTATTGCATAAGATGCAAGTGCCCAATAATTGCTTTACTTTATCGCTATGCGATAGCAATAGTTGCAAGAGCAATAGTTGGCGAGACGACCGTGTGATGACACATTGATATAGATCAAGATGATGGAGATCATGGTGTCATACCGGTGACGATAGAGATCATAACAGTACTTTGGAGATGGAGATCAAAGGCGCAAGATGATGATGGCCATATCATATCACATATTTTGATTGCATATGATGTTTATCTTTTATACATCTTATTTTGCTTAGTTTGACGGTAGCATTTTAAGATGATCTCTCACTAATTATCAAGAAGTGTTCTCCCTGAGTATGCACCGTTGCGAAAGTTCTTCGTGCTGAGACACCACGTGATGATCGGGTGTGATAGGCTCTACGTTCATATACAACGGGTGCAAAACAGTTGCACACGCGGAATACTCAGGTTATACTTGACGAGTCAAGCATATACAGACATGGCCTCGGAACACGGAGACCGAAAGGTCGAGCATGAATCATATAGTAGATATGATCAACATAGTGATGTTCACCAATGAAACTGCTCCATCTCACGTGATGATCGGACATGGTTTAGTTGATTTGGATCACGTGATCACTTAGAGGATTAGAGGGTTGTCTATCTAAGTGGGAGTTCTTAAGTAATATGATTAATTGAACTTTAATTTATCATGAACTTAGTCCTGGTAGTATTAGCATATCTATGTTGTAGATCAATAGCTCGCGTTGTTCCTTTGATATGTTTATTTTGATATGTTCCTAGAGAAAAATTGTGTTGAAAGATGTTAGTAGCAACGATGTGGATTGGATCCATGATCTGAGGTTTATCCTCATTACTGCATAGAAGAATTATGTCCTTGATGCACCGCTAGGTGACAGACCTATTGCAGGAGCAGATGCAGACGTTATGAACGTTTGGCTTGCTCAATATGATGACTAATTGATAGTTTAGTGCACCATGCTTAACAGCTTAGAATCGGGACTTCAAAGACGTTTTGAACGTCATGGACCATATGAGATGTTCCAGGAGTTGAAGTTAATATTTCAAGCAAATACCCGAGTTGAGAGATATGAAGTCTCCAACAAGTTCTATAGCTAAAAAGATGGAGGAGAATCGCTCAACTAGTGAGCATGTGCTCAGATTGTCTGGGTACTACAATCGCTTGAATCAAGTGGGAGTTAATCTTCCAAATAAAATAGTGATTGACAGAATTCTCTAGTCACCATCACCAAGTTAGTAGAACTTCATGATGAACTATAATATGCAAGGGATGACAAAAGTAATTCCCAAGCTCTTCATGAAGCTAAAATCGACGAAGGTAGAAATCAAGAAAACATCAAGTGTTGATGGTAGACAAGACCACTAGTTTCAAGAAAAGGGCAAAAGGAAGAAAGGGAACTTCAAGAAGAACGGCAAGCAAGTTGCTGCTCAAGTGAAGAAGCCCAAGTCTGGACCTAAGCCTGAGACTAAGTGCTTCTACTGCAAAGGGACTGATCGCTGGAAGCGGAACTACCCCAAGTGATTGGCGGATAAGAAGGATGGCAAAGTGAACATAAGTATATTTGATATACATGATTATTGATGTGTACTTTACTAGTGTTTATAGCAACCCCTCAGTATTTGATACTAGTTCAGTTGCTAAGAGTAGTAACTCGAAAACGGGAGTTGCAGAATGAACAGAAACTAGTTAAGGGTGAAGTGACGATGAGTGTTGGAAATAGTTCCAAGATTGATATGATCATCATCGCACACTCCCTATACTTTCGGGATTAGTGTTGAACCTAAATAAGTGTTATTTGGTGTTTGCATTGAGCATGAATATGATTTGATCATGTTTATTGCAATACAGTTATTCATTTAAGTTAGAGAACAATTGTTGTTCTGTTTACATGAATAAAACCTTCTATGGTCATACACACCAACAAAATGGTTTGTTGGATCTCGATCGTAGTGATACACATATTCATAATATTGAAGCCAAAAGATGCAAAGTTAATAATGATAGTGCAACTTATTTGTGGCACTGCCGTTTAAGTCATATTGGTGTAAAGCGCATGAAGAAACTCCATGTTGATGGGTTTTTGGAATCACTTGATTATGAATCACTTGATGCTTGCGAACCATGCCTCATGGGCAAGATGACTAAAACGCCGTTCTCCGGAACAATGAAGCAAGCAACAGATCTGTTGGAAATCATACATACTGATGCATGTGGTCTAATGAATATTAAGGCTTGCAGCGGGTATCATTATTTTCTAACCTTCACAGATGATTTGAGCAGATATGGGTATATCTACTTGATGAAACAGAAGTCTAAAACATTTGAAAAGTTCAAAGAATTTCAGAGTGAAGTGGAAAATCATCGTGACAAGAAAATAAAAGTTTCTACGATCTGATCGCGGAGACGAATATTTGAGTTACGAGTTTGGTCTTAAATTAAAACAATGTGGAATAGTTTCACAAACTCATGCCACCTAGAACACCACAGCATAATGGTGTGTCTGAACGTCATAACCGTACTTTATTGGATATAGTACAATCTATGACGTTTCTTACCGATTTACCAATATCGTTTTGGGATCATGCTTTAGAGACAGCTGCATTCACATTAAAAAGGGGCACCATCTAAGTCCGTTGAGACGACACAATCTGAACTGTGGTTTGGCAAGAAACCAAAGTTGTCGTTTCTTAAAGTTTGGGGCAACGATGCTTATGTGAAAAAGTTTCATCCTGATAAGCTCAAACCCAAATCGGAGAAATGTGTCTTCATAGGATACCCAAAGAAGACTATTGGGTACACCTTCTATCATAGATCCGAAGGCAAAACTTTTGTTGCTAAATTCGGAATCTTTCCAGAGAAGGAGTTTCTCTCGAAAGAAGTGAGTAGGAGGAAAGTAGAAAACTTGATAAGGTAATTGTACCTTCTCCCTTATTGGAAAGTAGTTCATCACAGAATTCTGTTCCTGTGACTACTACACCAATTAGTGAGGAAGCTAATGACGATGATCATGTAACTTCAGATCAAGTTACTACCAAACCTCGTAGGTAAACCAGAGTGAGATCCGCACCAGAGTGGTACGGTAACCCTATTCTGGAAGTCATGCTACTAGATCATGATGAACCTACAAACTATGAAGAAGCGATGGTGAGCCCAGATTCCGCAAAATGGCTTGAAGCCATGAAATCTGAGATAGGATCCATGTATGAGAACAAAGTATGGACTTTGGTTGACTTTCCCGATGTTCGGCAAGCCATTGAGATTAAATGGATCTTCAAGAAGAAGACTGACGCTGATGGTAATGTTACTGTCTACAAAGCTCGACTTGTCGCAAAAGGTTTTCGACAAGTTCAAGTGGTTGACTACGATGAGACCTTCTCACCCGTAGCGATGCTTAAGTCTGTCCGAATCATGTTAGCAATTGCCGCGTTTTATGAAATCTGGCAAATGGATAAACAAAACTGCATTCCTTAATGGATTTATTAAAGAAGAGTTGTATATGATGCTACCAGAAGGTTTTGTCAATCCTAAAGGTGCTAACAAAATATGCAATCTCCAGCGATCCATCTATGGACTGGTGCAAGCATCTCGGAGTTGGAATATACGCTTTGATAAGTTGATCAAAGCATATAGTTTTATACAGACTTGCGGTGAAGCCTGTATTTACAAGAAAGTGAGTGGGAGCACTACAGCATTTCTGATAAGTATATGTGAATGACATATTGTTGATCGGAAATAATGTAGAATTATTCTGCAAAGCATAAAGGAGTGTTTGAATGGAGTTTTTCAAAGAAAGACCTCAGTGAAGCTGCTTACATATTGAGCATCAAGATCTATAGAGATAGATCAAGACGCTTGATAAGTTTTTTCAATAAGTACAAACCTTGACAAGATTTTGAAGTAGTTCAAAATGGAGCAGTCAAAGAAAGAGTTCTTGACTGTGTTACAAGGTGTGAAATTGAGTAAGACTCAAAGCCCGACCACGGCAGAAGATAGAAAGAGAATGAAAGTCATTCCCTATGCCTCAGCCATAGGTTCTACAAAGTATGTCATGCTGTGTACCAGATCTATTGTATACCCTACCACTGAGTTTGGCAAGGGAGTACAATATTGATCTAGGAGTAGATCACTGGACAGCGGTCAAAATTATCCTTAGTGGAATAAGGATATGTTTCTCGATTATGGAAGTGACAAAAGGTTCGTCGTAAAGGGTTACGTCGATGCAAGTTTTGACACTAATCTAGATGACTCTAAGTCTCGGTCTAGATACATATTGAATGTGGGAGCAATTAGCTAGAGTAGCTCCATGCAGAGCATTGTAGACATAGAAATTTGCAAAATACTTACGGATCTGAATGTGACAGAGCCGTTGACTAAAATTATATCACAAGCAAAACATGATCACACCTTAGTACTCTTTGGGTGTTAATCACATAGCGATGTGAACTAGATTACTGACTTTAGTGAACCCTTTGGGTGTTGATCACATATCGATGTGAACTATGGGTGTTAATCACATGGTGATGTGAACTATTGCTGTTAAATCACATGGCGATGTGAACTAGATTATTGACTCTAGTGCAAGTGGGAGACTGAAGGAAATATGCCCTAGAGGCAATAATAAAGTTATTATTTATTTCCTTATTTCATGATAAATGTTTATTATTCATGCTAGAATTGTATTAACCGGAAACATAATACATGTGTGAATACATAGACAAACAGAGTGTCACTAGTATACCTCTACTTGACTAGCTCGTTAATCAAAGATGGTTATGTTTCCTAACCATGAACAAAGAGTTGTTATTTGATTAACGGGATCACATCATTAGATGAATGATCTGATTGACATGACCCATTCCGTTAGCTTAGCACCCGATCGTTTAGTATGTTGCTATTGCTTTCTTCATGACTTATACATGTTCCTATGACTATGAGATTATGCAACTCCCGTTTGCCGGAGGAACACTTTGTGTGCTACCAAACGTCACAACGTAACTGGGTGATTATAAAGGAGCTATACAGGTGTCTCCAAAGGTAAATGTTGGGTTGGCGTATTTCGAGATTAGGATTTGTCACTCCGATTGTCGGAGAGGTATCTCTGGGCCCTCTCGGTAATGCACATCACTTAAGCCTTGCAAGCATTGCAACTAATGAGTTAGTTGCGGGATGATGTATTACAGAATGAGTAAAGAGACTTGCCGGTAACGAGATTGAACTAGGTATTGGATACCGACGATCGAATCTCGGGCAAGTAACATACCGATAACAAAGGGAACAACGTATGTTGTTATGCGGTCTGACCGATAAAGATCTTCGTAGAATATGTAGGAGCCAATATGGGCATCCAGGTCCCGCTATTGGTTATTGACCGGAGACGTGTCTCAGTCATGTATACATTGTTCTCGAACCGTAGGGTCCGCACGCTTAAGGTTGCGATGACAGTTATATTATGAGTTTTGATGTACCGAAGGAGTTCAGAGTCCCGGATGAGATCGGGGACATGACGAGGAGTCTCGAAATGGTCGAGACGTAAAGATCGATATATTGGACGACTATATTCGGACTTCGGAAAGGTTCCGAGTGATTCGGGTATTTTTCGGAGTACCGGAGAGTTACGGGAATTCGCCGGGAGAAGTATTGGGCCTTGATGGGCTTTAGTGGGAAGAGGAGAAAGGGCCTGCTGCGCCCCCCTCCCCTCTAGTCCGAATTGGACTAGGGAAAAGGGGGCCCGCCACCTTTCCTTCTCCTCCACTTCCTTCTCCCTTCCTCCCCTCTTGGTGGACTCCTACTAGGACTTGGAGTCCTAGTAGGACTCCACATCCTGGCCGCACCTAGCCTTGGCCGGCCTCCTCCTCCTCCATCCTTTATATACAGGGGCAGGGGGCACCCCATAGACACACAAGTTGATCCACGTGATCGTTCCTTAGCCGTGTGCGGTGCCCCCTGCCACCATATTCCACCTCGATCATATCGTTGTAGTGCTTAGGCGAAGCCCTGCGTTGGTAGAACATCATCATCGTCACCACGCCGTTGTGCTGACGGAACTCATCCCCGAAGCTTTGTTGGATCGGAGCCCGGGGAGCGTCATCGAGTTGTACGTGTGCTAAGAACTCGGAGGTGCCGGAGTAATGGTGCTTGGATCGGTCGGATCGGGAAGACGTATGACTACTTCCTCTATGTTGCGTCAACGCTTCCGCAGTCGGTCTGCGTGGGTACGTAGACAACACTCTGCCCTCTCGTTGCTATGCATCACCATGATCTTGCGTGTGCGTAGGAAATTTTTTGAAATTACTACGTTCCCCAACACCTTCCTCCTTGGTTGTGCATGAAGTGGAAGTTCATTATGATGCCAGTGCTCATCCAAGGCCCTAAGCAACCCGTCAACGACATTGATGTGTACCTAAGGCCATTAGTTGAAGAACTCTTACAACTGTGGAATGGAACAGGTGTACGTGCGTGGAATGAGCACATGGGGGAAGAATTTGACCTAAAGGCATTGTTGTTCATGACCATCAATGATTGGCCTGCTCTCACTAACCTTTCAGGACAAACAAACAAGGGATACCGCGCATGCACGCACTGTTTGGACGATACCGACAGTATATATTTGGCTAATTGTAAGAAGAATGTGTACCTGGGACATCATCGATTTCTTCCGAGAAGGCATCCCGTAAGAAAGAAAGGCAAGCATTTCAAAGGTGAGGCGGATCACCGGACGAAGCCTCGCCACCATACTGGTGCTGATGTACATGATATGGTCAAGGATTTGAATGTGGTCTTTGGAAAGGGTCCTGGTGGACAACCTGTTCCGAATGACGCTGACGGACGCGCACCCATGTGGAAGAAGAAATCTATATTTTGGGACCTGCCCTATTGGAAAGACCTAGAGGTCCGCTCCGCAATCGACGTGATGCACGTGACGAAGAATCTTTGTGTGACCCTGCTTGGCTTCTTGGGCGTGTATGGGAAGACAAAAGATACACCTGAGGCACGGGAGGACCAGCAACGTATGCACGGAAAAGACGGCATACATCAGGGTCATGCAAGCTACGCTCTTACCAAAGAAGAGAAGGAAATCTTCTTTGAATGCCTGCTTAGTATTAAGGTACCGTCTGGCTTCTCGTCGAATATAAAGGGAATAATAAACATGGCAGAGAAAAAGTTCCAGAACCTAAAGTCTCATGACTGCCACGTGATTATGATGCAACTGCTTCCGGTTGCATTGAGGGGGCTTCTACCGGAAAACGTTCGATTAGCCATTGTGAAGCTATGTGCATTTCTCAATGCAATCTCTCAGAAGGTAATTGATCCAGAAAACATACCAAGGTTAGAGAATGATTTGGTGCAATGTCTTGTCAGTTTCGAGTTGGTGTTCCCACCATCCTTCTTCAACATCATGACGCACGTCCTAGTTCACCTATGCGAAGAGATTAACGTTTTGGGTCCTATATTTCTACACAATATGTTCCCCTTTGAGAGGTTCATGGGAGTCTTAAAGAAATATGTTCATAACCGTGCTAGGCCAGAAGGAAGCATCTCCAAGGGCCATGAAAATGAGGAGGTCATTGAGTTTTGTATTGACTTTATTCCTGACCTTAAGCCAATTGGTGTTCCTGAATCGCGGCATAAGGGCAGACTGGATGGAAAAGGCACGCTAGGAGGGGAACAAATAATATGTATGGACAGACATTCTCTCACTGAAGCACACTACACAGTTCTACAGAATTCTGCCTTGGTGGCTCCGTATATGGATGAACACAACTGCTTCCGGTTGCATTGAGGGGGCTTCTACCGAAAAACGTTCGATTAGCCATTGTGAAGCTATGTGCATTTCTCAATGCAATCTCTCAGAAGGTAATCGATCCAGAAATCATACCAAGGTTAGAGAATGATTTGGTGCAATGTCTTGTCAGTTTCGAGTTGGTGTTCCCACCATCCTTCTTCAACATCATGACGCACGTCCTAGTTCACCTATGCGAAGAGATTAACGTTTTGGGTCCTGTATTTCTACACAATATGTTCCCCTTTGAGAGGTTCATGGGAGTCTTAAAGAAATATGTTCATAACCGTGCTAGGCCAGAAGGAAGCATCTCCAAGGGCCATGAAAATGAGGAGGTCATTGAGTTTTGCATTGACTTTATTCCTGACCTTAAGCCGATTGGTGTTCCTGAATCGCGGCATAAGGGCAGACTGGATGGAAAAGGCATGCTAGGAGGGGAACAAATAATATGTATGGACGTACATTCTCTCACTGAAGCACACTACACAGTTCTACAGAATTCCGCCTTGGTGGCTCCGTATATGGATGAACACAAGAATTTGCTACGCTCTAAACACCCGGAGCGATCTGATGACTGGATTACACGTGAACAAACCAGGAGTTTCGCCAGCTGGTTGCAGACACGTACCATGCATGACACCTCTATTGAAGATGACCTGTACTTGCTGTCCTAGTTACCATCTTCGAACATAATGACTTTCAAAGGGTACGAGATAAATGGTAATACATTTTACACGATCGCCCAAGATAAGAAGAGCACCAACCAAAACAGTGGTGTCTGCTTTGATGCAGAAACCAAGACGGGAAAGGAAACATATTATGGTTATATACAGGACATATGGGAACTTGACTATCGACATGGTTTGAAGGTCCCTTTGTTTCGGTGCAAATGGGTCAATATGACACGAGGCGGGGTAACGAAAGACCCGCAGTACGGAATGACAACAGTGGATCTCAACAATCTTGCGTATGCAAATGAACCATTCGTCATAGCCAATGATGTGGCACAGGTTTTCTATGTGAGGGACATGTCTACCAAGCCAAGAAAAAGAAAAGATAAGTAAGCGAATGCATCGTACAATGAGCCAAAGCGGCACATAGTTCTTTCTGGGAAGAGAAACATCGTGGGAGTGGATGACAAGACAGACATGTCAGAAGATTATGAAAAGTTTGATAAAATTGCTCCATTCACAGTGAATATTGACCCAAGCATCCCGTTAAATGATGAAGATTTTCCATGGTTACGGTGCAAAGGGACACACTCGAAGAAAAAGTTTCACACCCAAAGATCTGGGATGTGATCGGCTTCACTATCATCACATTGTTCTGTGTTTCACACCCAGGAGGGAATCTCTGTAATAGTTAGGGTAGTTATGTGTTTTGGCATTTGAAACACGAAGAAATTTTATGTGCAAACAAATTCTTTCATGCCTTTACTGATTTTTAAAGTTAAGTTATTCACAAACTAGTGATTCACACTAATTTCAAATAATTCAAAATTTAAACTATTCAAATTTGAAAACTACGGGCACTGACAGAAAGTTTGTAATTTTTTGTACCTAAAGCAAAAATATTCACAAAGAAACTCTAAATACACAAAAAAACAACTCAAAAATAAATAAAGCAAAAAAAATAAAAAAATAAAAGCCCGCCTACTGGGCCAGAGCGGCCTGCATACGACTAGAAACCCAACCCGTTGTTGGGCCAAGACGCAGGCCCGCAAAGGCCCAGTAGGCCCACAGGGCAGTACAGAACATGTAGGCCCAGTAGGCCTGCTTTGGAGAGGAGCTCGAGAGAGCTACCGCACTGGGATTTATAAACCAATGCGGACGCCCCTCGGCTACCAAGGTGGGACTAAACTTGCCGCACCGCACCTACGCCAGCGCACCCCCTTTAGTGCCGGGTGGTAGCACCAACCGGTACTAAAGGGGGGGTCTTTAGTACCGGTTGGAGCCACCACTCGGCACTAAAGGGGTGCGGTTCCCGATGCTTGGCCTGGCCAAAACAGGCCTTTAGTACCGGTTGGTGGCTCCAACCGGTACTAAAGGTGTTTTCTATATAAGAAAACACTTCAAAAATTTTTGTCAGTTTCCTCTGCTTCATCGCCGCTGCCCAGTTCCGCACCGTCGCCACCCCCGTCGCGCCGTCCCCGTTGACTCCGCGCCGCCCCTGTCCTCGTCGCGCCGCCCCTGTCACGCCGTCCGCGTCACCGGCCCATCCCCGTCCCCGCACCGGCCCGCGTCCACGTCCCCGCACCTGTCCGCATCATCGTCGCCGTCGCCGTCGCCTCGACCTCTCGCCCGCGCTGTGAGCCCCTGTCCCCCCTATCCTCCCTCCAATCGAAGCCGCCGCGCCGTCGACGCTGTCGCCTTGGCTCGCCGTCGCCGTCGCCTCTGCACACACGCATGCATACACAAACACACATATACACACAAACACACACACACACAATGTTTTTAGTTTTTAGTTTTTAGTTTTTTTCTTCTGTTTTTTCTGTATTAATGTTATAGAAATGTTAGTTATATATAGAAATGTTAGAAATGTTAGTCATATAGAAATGTTAGTTTTTTCTGTATTAATGTTATAGAAATGTTAGTTATATAGAAATGCTAGTTTTTTCTGTTTTTTAGTTATAGAAATATTAGAAATGTTATAGAAATGTTAGTTATATAGCATTGTTAGATATGTTATAGGAATGTTAGTTATATAGAAATGTTAGAAATTTTAGTTATCAAAATCCAATCATTAAAAAAATGTTACTTTTTGCGGGCATATAGCTAGTATTTGTTCTCGATGATGCCCGGCCCGCATCCTCGCCGTCAACCCGTCCGCGACGACGTCCGGCTGACCCATGTCCGGGACTGGGCTCCGCCGGGCTGGCACTGGGAGGTGCTGCCTGGAGGGGCGCGCCGCTTGATGAGGAACCCGGCCTCGGGTCCCGTCGTCGACCCTGATCTCGTTTGGTGGCGTTCGCGTGGGCCAGTTTCGGTGCGGAGGGAGCCGGCCCCGCCGGAGGAGGTACATCGCCGTGTCAGGGAGGAGGACGAGCATGTCCATCGCTACATGGTTGCGTTAGAGGGCGGCAGGTTCTCCAATACCTGGCCGTTTCTTCAGGGATCTCACTTCAGCTATGATCCTGTGAGGGTTCCTTCTCTTTGGGTGTCCACCGCCCGCGCCGCAGGAACCGCGAGTGTCCTAGATTCTTCTGTAGTATTTGATCTTTATTAGCTACCTAGGCAGTGATGTACTCGATATATAATATTCGAGACGATGTATTCGAGATTATATATTATTCGAGACGATGTATTCGAGATTATATCTATTATTCGAGATGATGTATTCGAGATTATATCTATTATTCGAGACGATGTATTCGAGATTATATCTATTATTCAAGAGGATGTATTCGAGATTATATCTATTATTCGAGACGACGTATTCGAGATTATATTCGATGATGCTTATTATGTACTATGATTGATTCAGTTTTTCCTTATTAATTGATTGCATCCATGCATTGTAATTTGAATATATTTCTTTTGGATTAGTTAAACAAAACCTATGGCGGACAATACTGGCAGAGAGGGAGAAGAGGCCCTGTTCAATATCATACGCAATCCTCGCAGGCCAGATGATGATCAGAATGACGAAGAAGATTATGACGGCTCCGAATATCTAAACAACACCGGGGAGGGTGATATGATATTCGATCGCGACGACCGAATTGATGAAGTCATGAACTATGAACATGACGAAGAAAATGTTGATTTTGAAACAACAAAGACCGGCGAGGTATATATATTTATATAAGCAGGCATCTGGTGATCATCACATGTTTTAAATGACTTGAAGATATATTAACAAATCGCTCATTCTTCTTTCAGCCATCCGGATCGAGCAAATCTTCAGGAAAAAGGACGAAACGAGGCCCGAACAAAAAGTTGAAAGAGGGCGTAAAGTACAATATCAAGGCAATCAGACCTAATGGCGAACCATTAGTGCCTAAGAAGATTGCGGACAAGTTCGTTCGTCAGTGCGCAGTTCTTGTGAAGGACCAACTCCCGATCTCCCTTCAAGAATGGAGAGAGCCAGCAAAGCCACGTCCAGGAGTTACTTTTGTCGACGACAGACAAAAACATTTGCTTTGGGAAACGCTCATGGAACATTTCACCCTACCAGATCATTTCACAGATGCAGGTGTGGAGAAAGTCAAGGACGCTGCTCTTAGGAAGATGGCGGCTGCATTCAAGAACCACAAGATTCGTGAATGGGCCAAGTACGTCAAGGGAGGAAGGAAGACTCCAGTATTCGTGGGAGTAATAGAGAAGCAAAGTGCTCATTGGGACGATTTCGTGAAATTCAAGGATTCGGAATTATCTAAGGAACGGTCCAGAATAAACAAGGCCAATGCCGCAAAAAAGGATAAGTTCCATAAGCTGGGGCCAAGTGGCTATGCGGTGGGAATGCCTAAGTGGGATAAGTCTGAGAAAGAGATGCTGGATGCATGTGTCACTCCAGAAACATTGAGCTGGCCCCCCAGGTGCAGGACTTGGTTCTATGCGCATGGAGGGGAGTTGGACCCGAAGACAGGCAAAGTTTCGAAGAAGGCATGTCTGGACGGAGCCGAAGATAAGCTACTTGTTGCAATAGAAGAGGCTCGATCGGGGTTGTTCGAGCCCAACAGAGAGAACGACGAGCTTACGCGTGCCCTGGGAAATCCTGAACACCCGGGAAGAACACGAGGCATGGGCGCTATTCCGTGGTATGAGGGGTTTTCGGACTGGAACGCCGACTACAGAACCCGTGCGAGAAAGAAGATTGCGGAGGAGAAGAAGAGGAAGATGGAGGAGGAGCAGAGGAAGCTAGACTATGAACGCCTTCAAGGCCTGGAATTAGCGCACGCGGACTTGGCAATCAAATTCCAGCGGCAGCAGGAGCAGATCGACTCACTTAGCCAGCAAAGGGGGTCTCAGCAGCTAGCGGATGATCCACAAATGGATAGCACCATCCCATCCATGCCGAGAAGCAGCGTGGGTTCCGCCCCAGGTGACGCATTGCTGGATAGCTACCAAGTGGATGACATCATGGAGAACACTAACTGCGAGCTACACTTCAAAATGAAGAACATATCCATGAAGGTGGCGGACGCCCTTGCTTTTACAAATCCCCCCAAGGCAACCTTCCATTGCAACCCGATTCCAGCAGGCTATGCTCGTGTCTTGGTTGATGAGGTGGTGGACCAATATTCGGGGCTAGAGCTTGACATTCCTGGAGGTGACGATGAGCACACACTAGGAGAGGCCAACCATCGTATCGTCCTATGGAGAAAGGATTGCATCATCTTTCGAAGGCCACCGACACCGCGTCATCCGACTCCTCGTCGCAGTCCGCCACTGAGTCAGCAGACTCCCGCTCCTCCAAGTCCACCAATGCGTCAGGCCACTCCTCCTCCAAGTCCGACACAGCTTCAGGCCACTCCTCCTCCAAGTCCGGCAAAGCGTCAGGCCACTCCTCCTCGAAGTCCGGCACAGCTTCAGGCCACTCCTCCTCCAAGTCCGGCACAGCTTCAGGCCACTCCTCCTCCAAGTCCGGCACAGCTTCAGGCCACTCCTCCTCCTCCAACTCAGCCACGTCAGCCGTCTTCGCCGCCTCAGCAATCACGGAAGAGAGCCGCCTCAGCTATGGTGCGTAGCGGTACAAGTCAAGGTAGTACTGCAGGTACAGGCGGAGGCAAGCGATTTCAATATGGTCCATGCCTCGCGCCTCTTCCGCAGAGGCCTTACGACAAGTCCAAGGAGGAAAACGTAGCCATATCGAAGGCCGAGGTGGAAGCCCATTTTGCACCGAAACCGCCACTGCCGCCAAGGGAGAAAGTGCATGTGGAAAAGATTGACCACTTCATTCATATGGCTAGACCACCAGCTCGCAAGCCTGTTGACACAGACTATGAGCGCCACCTCAGGAAGTTAAATCGAGCACGTCTACAGAAAGAGGCGAGCTTGAGCTCGGGCAAATAAGATGGCAAAAAATGCGGTAAAACCGTTCCCAAGCTAGGAGAACAGGCGGCGCAATCAAACCCCTCGCTTGTTGTGCCAACAACACATGAGAGTAGGTGCGCCCAATATTATTGTGGGCAAACCGTTAACGTTCCCGGGGTGGGCGATGTGGTAATAACCGAGGAGCATATTGCGCAGGCTGAATCGATCGGGATCACTGTTGGACAACTCCTCGGTATCGAGCCCATGTCTCCGACTAGAGAGGAGGAAATAAAACGGAAATATGCCCGAGGCCAACCTTTGGTCGAGCCAGAGGAGGTCAATAAGCTCCCAACGAGAATGTATGCATTGCATCAATGGTACATGGACATTACCAAGATTTCCAATCGAGAGTCCCTCATGGTGAATGTCAACGAGGAGCATTACTACCATAAGAAAGCTGTGACCGTTGAGTATTCAGAACTTTTTCAGCTATACAATAAATACGCACTCGACAAATCTATCGTCAGTTGCTATTGTCTGTAAGTGATTTCTTTCTGTAATTTAAGTCTCAAGCTAGCTGATCATTTTGATCAATCATTACCTGTAATTATCCTCACTATATTCTTTTCTGTGGTATTATGCAGGATGAAGATTTATGAAATGAAAAAAGGTGGATGCTATGGCATTGGGTTCGTTGACCCAAATACCATTAATGAATACACATGGAAAATAGATCCATATCACACAAAATGTGTAGAGGAAAGCATGCTACAGTTCTTCAAGGAACTCAAATACAATGAAGATATACTACTTCCTTACAACTTCCAGTGAGTCACACTGTCTTGTACTACAAATTCTGTTTTTCCCTACTAGCTATAGCTACATGTTTTTGCTTACATATGCCCGCTTAATTAAGACATACAAACGTGTGTGCATGTAGATTTCACTGGATCTTGTTAATCATTAAAGTTGATGAAGGAACAGTTGAAGTACTAGACTCGCTACTTAAGAAAGCAAGTGACTACAGCATCGTGAAGGGGATAGTCAACAGGTAATTTCAATCATTATTAACTATATCTCGGCCTATTTAATTAGTTCGTCATTTCCTGATAACAACTATTTAATAACCCATTTATTAATTTTCTTTGTCGGCGGGCAGGGCTTGGGAAAAGTTCATCAGGGTCACTCCAGGCCCATGGAAACAAAGTCTGAAATGGTATCGACCCAAGGTAAGTAATTAAGTAGTACTAGCTCGCTGCCATCTCTTTAATTATCATGCTTGATTAATTATTATCTGATCAAAATTCCATTCTCGTAAAGGCCCTGAAGCAGGCGCCGGGGAATGATCTATGTGCATACTACGTTTGCGAGAACATTCGCATGATGGCGTCCGAAAGGAGCAAATCTCAAAGACAGGAGTGGGTACGATATCGATTGTCAGAACACTATTCACAATTTTTACACCATTATCGATATCTAGTCACACAACTAATACACATGCATATTGATCTCCTTCTTAACAGTTCAAAGAGGTGCGGGACAAGCTCCTACCATAGGACCGCATAGAAGCAATTCAAGAGGAAATAGCGGGACTTTTGCTCGACCAGGTCATAGATCCCAAAGGAGAATACTATTACCCGCTACCGCCTCCATGAACCACTTCCAATTGTTATCGTGCTCCGAAGGCACCAATTAGCTAGGCTAATGCCACTGGCTCCGAAGGCACCAATTAGGAGAAATTGTATATATATATACATGTGTGTATATATGTGTGAATTAACAAATGGTGGTTGTGAGACATTCGATGATATATATATATATATTATGATCGGTTCTACTAGAAATTCTATTTATATATATGCATAACATGTACAATATGTAGTATCGTAAAATACCAGCAAACAAAAAATAATTAAATGGAAAACACAAAATTAAATGAAAAAGAACTCATAAACCCAAACCCCCCCCCCAACATTTTAATACCGGTTGGTGACACCAACTGGTACTAAAGGGCTCCCTGCCCCCGAAGCTGGCTCGTGCCACATGGTTGCCCTTTAGCACCGGTTCGTGCTGAACCGGTACTAAAGGGGGGGGCCTTTAGTGCCTACATTTTAGCGCCGGTTACGAAACCGGCACTAAAGGGCCTTACGAACCGGTGCTATTGCCCGGTTCTGCACTAGTGTTTGAAGGCCTACAAGGTTCATGATGGAGAACTCTACAAGAAAAGCGCCACCGGAGTCCTTCAACGATGTATATCCGAGGAAGAGGGGTGGCAGATCTTGGCTGAAATTCATGCCGGACTCGGTGGTCACCACGCCGCAGCTCCAGCCCTTGTTAGCAAGGCCTTCCGTACAGGGTTTTATTGGCCGACGGCCCGAGCGGACGCACAGGACCTTGTCCAACATTGCGTCGGATGCCAACTCTTTGCCAATCAAAGCCATATGCCCCCCCCACTGCCCTACAAACAATCCCCATCACTGGGCCTTTCGCGGTCTGGGGACTCGACATGGTTGGACCCCTTAAAGGGGAAGCCATAAGAAAAAATATATGCTGGTTATAGTGGACAAATTCACTAAGTGGATAGAGGCTAAACCAGTCAAAATGGCTGAGTCCGGCCCGGTGATAGACTTCATATCCGATGTTGTGCACCGTTATGGTGTCCCACACAGCATTGTCACTGACAACGGCTCCAATTTCACAGCCAACGAGGTCAAAACCTGGTGCACTACTCTAGGTATCAAACTCGATTACGCCTCCGTCTACCACCCACAAACTAACGGTCAAGTAGAACGCGCCAATGGTCTTATTATGAGCGGCATCAAGCCCAGACTAGTGCGGTCTTTGAAAGAATCAGACAAACACTGGGTTGAGGAGCTCGACTCCATACTCTAGGGGCTGCGGACCACGCCCAACCGTACCACCGGATACACACATTTCTTCATGGTGTATGGTGCAGAGGCCGTATTGCCCTGCGATATTATTCACGACTCACCTAGAGTGCGTATGTACGAACAGAGAGAAGCCGAGCTCGAACGGCAGGACAGCCTAGATGCCCTGGAGGAGGAACGCGATGTCGCAAAAGCTCATTCAGCAGTTTACCAACAACAGGCTCGAAGATATCAAAGTAGAGAAGTACGGGCCAAGACTTACAACGTCGGCGAACTCGTTCTATGCCTCCCGAAGAAGAAAAAGGAAAAACTCAAGCCCAAATGGGAGGGTCCCTTCATAATTGACGAAGTTCTCACCGGAGGAGCGTACCGTCTTCGCGATGCATCAAACAATCGCCTCGAGCCGAACCCTTGGAACACGGCCAGACTCCGGAGATTCTACGCCTAGCGCTAAACTCATTGTTCATCTCCTCCTCCCCTGTAGTTTCCATTATTTTCTCTCTCTTTTCCGATTACTTTCTTTTTCTCTCTTTAAAAGCTTTAAGTACGGCTAGACCGCAAACCATTGGCAGATACATCTTTAAACATGTACGCCACTTGTACCTGGAGGCTTCTCCGATAGAAGTTCTTGTCATTCCTTGAGCATCAAGCTCCTCACATATGAGTTTTTTTCCATATGTACCTTTTCTTCGCCACTATATGCATCAATATGACTTAAATTTTGGCCAAGCTGGCTTGCCTGGCTCCTATGCTTATGCCCTACGTTCCCGTTAGTTCGGCTAGGGCATAAAGGGAGCACCTCTGCGATTGTTACTGCCGGGTCATACGGATGTGTACCTCAGACTAGGTGAAGCCGAAAGCTAGCGTTCTTAATGGAATATTCGGTCGGTGAATTAAAGATGTTTTCTAAACTCACTCCATTGTGCACCCCCAGAAGTTATACGAACTGTGGTGCTCGCATCACAATTCCGACATGTACATTAAATGCATGCACACCCAGGGAAAGGAACCCTTAACGGAACTATTCTCTCTGGAAGATGTTTCTTACGATATCCATGTAATATAACATAGCTAGTCGGATACAACTTGTCTGTTCAAGCAACTATGACCCCTACGCCTAGTTTTCCAAGCATACCCCGGCCTATTCGGCTGCAACGGTATTCAGAAACACTCTGCACCTTAGATTCTGGAGGTTGAAGCGAAAAGGTCTGCCATGACAAATGATATACAATTCAGCTAGATGAGGAAAAGTACACAGTCACTTAGACTCAAACACCTCTTCCTCTAGACCTTCCAACAGGCAGTCTAACTTACAATCCTGTTGAGAATATTTGGCGGCCACCTCTACTTGGTCATATACTATACTAACGGGAATTTCTTTCCCATTCGGACCTACCGGCCCGACACGAGCCATGTGATTAGGATCCAGCTTGGTATAGCACGTCTTCACCATGGCCCAGGCCTCTCGCGCACCCTCTTGGCAGGCAGATATCTTCCACAGCCGGATACGCCGCCGCGCTCCCTTGAACAGCTCTACCAGCTTCTCCATGCTTCCTGGAGGGGAGTCGGATGGCCATAAAGCCTTGGCTACACTCCGCATAGCCTGCTGAGCTTGCTCGTGCAACTGCGACAGCTCCTGCAGAAGATCATTTGATGATCCGGACACTTCCTCTTCGGGGTGGTTCATCAACAAACCTGCAATTACAGCTATATCAGCTACCATTACCTCCACACTATTGTAAGACAAAAGAGGCCACATACTGAATATGCCGCCTCGGAGCTTCTTGTTCTCCTTCATAGAGTCCGCTAGCTGCGCTCGCACATCTTTCAGTTCTTCGCCTAGGTTGGTGTTCGAATCCTGGAGATTCTTTTTCTCTTCAACGACCTTTGTCAATACACGCTCGCCCGCTGCTAGCAACTTTTTGGCTCCGTGTTCTTCGCTTCGAGCGGCGTCTAGCTGCTCTTGTACTTGGTCTAAACAACCTAACACAAAAATTAGAACCCGGATTCACACTATCGGTGCAGCCGTATGAATTTCCGATGGAGGAAAATATTACCTGCAGATGCCTTGTATTTCTCTAGTTCGGCGTTAGTAGCAAGCAGCTGGCGCTGACACTTTTCTAGCTCCTGAGCCAGCTGGGTATTCTTCTCCGTAAGAACCTGGTTGTACATTGATCCTTAAATCAGTTGATTCAACTCCTTTAAGTCTCGGGGGCTACTGGCATATGGTTGTCGTAATCAGACAAAGCGAATTTACCTGCACATCTTTCAGATGTTGCTTTGTGGCCCCGCTAATCCCATCTCGAGCAGCCCGGATGTACGCATTGGCTGCGTTGAAGGCGTTAAACGACTCTTCCGAAAAGCCTGGATCTTGTAAAATGGCCCGGCGGTGCCAATGATCATAGCACTCTCCACTTCCGAGTTGGTGAACGATACATCATCCGAATCCTCGGCTAGAGGACAGTCCGGTGTTGCCCCTGCATCAGCCCCCGTCTTCACGGCGGGATTTGAATCCTGGCGGTGGGAAGTACGGCCGCTCGGACCCCCAGATACAGTCCGGCGCGCCTTCCTCCTGGCAAATGGAAAACGGGAAGGTCATGGTTGGACGTGACTGCTCAGGGGCAGGTTGGCGAATTCATACCTCTTCAATGAAGGCGCGGCCGTGTCTTCATTTGATTTCCTCTTGGAAGGATTGTCCGGCGCGGAAGCCAATCTCTTTGAAGCCGCCGAACGTCTCCCCTATGAAGCACGATACGGTGCGATGGTGAGACGGAGTAAGAGCACTCTTTTAGAGAAGGTGATTTCTTAATTATTTACCCGAGAAGCAGGAAGAAGGCCTGGATAGTCTGCGGTAATGGCCACTTCTATGCCGTCGTAGCTGGTCTGGTAGAACACTCCCTCCGCAAGCACCACAAATATATCCGTGTCCTCTTCGAACCTGGGATCTAGCTCCTGGTTGTGGTCCTCCGGCTGTGGGGCGGGATTATAAAATCCCTCGGTGACCTTTCGCCAATGCTGTCATAAGCAAACAAGCTAGAAGTTTATCAAAAGCAATTTGGAGATGGAAGAAGTAAAAAACGGAGGGGTCGGGCCTTACCCAGCTAGGAGGGTTATACATAGAGTACCCGTCTGTAGATTTGATGCGGAGAAATTCCTTTTCCTCCCCTTTGAGTAGTTCGGCTAATATCTTAGCCAAAGCGGTAGTGGTATCCAGACCTTTCTGGCCACAGCGAGAAGCGTCTCCCTCCCCATTATAGTGCCACATGGGAAGCCCTCTATTGGAGCGGTTGAACCCCTCGCGCTATGGAAATCGCCATAACCTCGATTACTGTGAGTCCGGACTGAGTGAGCTCTCTTATCCTACTCATCAGCTGACGAACCTCCGCGCCATCTTCCTCTTCAAGACTCCGGGGACGCCAACTGTGGCGTTTCTTTAGCAGGACACGAGCAAATTTGGGAAGACCCTTTTGAATCGGGTCAGGAAGCGCAACGTCCTCTATATAAAACCATTCGGAGGGCCATTAATCTAGTGCCTTCCTTGGTGTGCCGGATGGATATCCGGTATCGGCGACGTGCCACACTTTGGCTCCGCCCACTTCAAATATTGACCCTTCATGATTGCGCGGGACGAGATAAAATAGCTTCCTCCACAACTTGAAGTGAGCCTCGACGCACAGGAAAAGTTCACATAAAGCGACGTAACCCGCAATGTGCAGAATAGAGGCCGGAGTGAAGTTGTGCAGTTGGAGGCCGTAATAATCCAGAATCCCTCGGAGGAACAGATGGATTGGAAATCCGACGCCTCTTAGCAGGTAGGGGACAAAACACACTTGCTCCCCCCTGGGACGGATTGGGGAAGTCCTCTGCCTGAGTCCCCTCGTTGTAGGAAGCTAGCCCCGATCGAACACGGACTAGATGTGCATGGGGAAGGAACCCCTGCGTTTGCAACTTCGTCAAACGGCTATGAGACACGGAACACTTCTCCCACTCGCCTTTCTCTGGGACGGGACGAGCGGAGGAGCTGGGAGCATTAGCCATGCCGGAATGGTTTCTCCTAAAGCAGTCTCTGGGGATTTCTTCTGCATAGCGCTAAATGGATCTAGGGTCCAATCTCTTTAAATAGGCGTTCTTCCTCGCATGAAGAGGGTGTTATTCGCAAAAATACCCTGACATTCCACATTCACTCGACACATGGAGGACAAAGACTATTCAACGCGCAGAAACCAAGGAGGCGACATTGGATCAATGGCCGAATACATACTTGGAGATCGTCGAAGGGAGAATCCGCCTTGCAATGTCGAAGACAGTATGTGTGCCGAGCACTTCGTTATTGAAGACTGGTTCGGGGGCTAGTGAGGGAGTCCTGGACTAAGGGGTCCTCGGGCGTCCGGCCTGTTATCCATAGGCCGGACTGATGGGCTGTGAAGACATGAAGGCCGAAGACTGCACCGTGTCCGGATTGGACTCTACTTGGCGTGGAAGGCAAGCTTGGCGACCGAAGATTCCTTCTTATGTAACCGACTCCATGTAAACCCTAGATCCCTTCGGTGTCTATATAAACCGAAGGGGGTAGTCCGGAAAGGACATCACATATGCTCATTACCATACCCACATAGGCTTGGCTTCTAGGGTTTAGCCATTACGATCTCGTGGTATATCCACTCTTGTAACACTCATATTCATCAATATCAATCAAGCAGGACGTAGGGTTTTACCTCCATAGAGAGGGCCCGAACCTAGGTAAACATTGTGTCCCCCATCTCCTGTTACCATCGATCCTAGACGCATAGCTTGGGACCCCCTACCCGAGATCCGCCGGTTTGGACACCGACATTCGCGTTGGATGTGATAGAACTTGGCTCGAAGTCGATGATCCTCGATATCTCCTACGTTCTTTGCCCATTGCAGAATATGGGCATCGCCGGATGTAGGTGACATGTGAAGGTTCTGGCAATCCCGTATGTACTCCAGCAAGTGGTGTAGGACATAGAATCCATCATTAAGAGAATCACTCGGTTGCTGGATGCAGCAGAAGTCGGTCTTATGGCCGAAGGCGGGCCTGCCGTCCCTTCTCTTCTTGTCCTTGACCTCTCCACCTCGTGCGTCGTAGTAAAACATAGCACTGTCGAGAACATCCTAGTTTGTAGCACAAGTCATGCCAAAATTCACAGAAAATTTCGGCATGACCTTTGCTAAAAAGTGGACAAATCGAGAACCTGAAATTTGCCGGAACGGAAATGAATCAACATTCCGGCAAAACATAGGCCACTCAGCTTCATTCCCTGGAAACAGTGTTCAGATATCCATCTTCGACACCGCAACACATGTCCAAATATACACGAGCAACCACATGTCCAAATATACATGTCCAAATTTCACAAGCTAATTCAAAAACAAAGTGTAGAAGAAAATTCATTTAACTACTAATAGAACAAAATTCAGTTAACTTTAGTGCTCTATAATGATGAAAGGAAAAAATTCAGTTCACTACTAATTTCATTCATTTAGATTATTCATTTAACTTCACCTAATTAACCTACTGTACCACTACTACTAGGAGCACTACTAACCTAATTAACCTAGAAAAACTCTACTGCCCTAACTAAAAAACATCTAATTGACATCTACTAGTACCACTACTGCCCTAACCTAATTAACATCTACTAGTATCACTATATACTACAAGCAGCATCTACCCTAATTAAACCCTACTGCCCTAACTAACTTTTGATGTAAATCAAATTTTTTGTTCTAAACTAATATTTGCTCTAACATCTACTACTTAACACTTTTGCTCCAAACTAAATTTTTTGCTATAAACTAACTTTTGCTCTACTAATTTTTTCTCTAAAATGCATAGAGAGAGGAGTGGGGGGAGGGGTGGGGGACTTATAGAGAGGGGAGAGACGGTGGCGGGGAGGTGCTCGACGACTGATACGTCTCCAACGTATCTATAATTTTTGATTGCTCCATGCTATATTATCTATTGTTTTGGACTATATTGGGCTTTATTTTCCACTTCTATATTATTTTTGGGACTAACCTATTAACCGCAGGCCCAGCCCAGAATTGTTGTTTTTTGCCTATTTTAGTGTTTTGAAGAAACGGAATATCAAACGGAGTCCAAACGGAATAAACCTTTCTGGAACGTGATTTTCTTCCCGAATATGACCCAGCAGACTTGGACCCTACGCCAAGCTAGCTTCGAGGTGGGCACGAGGTAGGGGGGCGCGCCCCCACCCTCGTGGGCCCACCGAAGCTCCACCGACGTACTTCTTCCTCCTATATACACCTACGTACCCCCAACCAAATAGAGACGGAGCCAAAAACCTAATTCCACCGCCGCAAATTTCTGTATCCACGAGATCCCATCTTGGGGCCTGTTCCGGAGCTCTGCCGGAGAGGGTCATCATCACAGAGGGCTTCTACATCACCATAGCCTCTCCGATGAAGTCTGAGTAGTTTACCTCAGACCTTCGGGTCCATAGTTATTAGCTAGATGGCTTCTTCTCTCTTTTTGGATCTCAATACAAAGTTCTCCCCCTCTCTTGTGGAGATCTATTCGATGTAATCTTCTTCTTTTTTGCGGTGTGTTTGTTGAGACCGATGAATTGTGGGTTTATGATCAAGTCTATCTATGAATAATATTTGAATCTTCTCTGAATTCTTTTATGTATGATTGGTTATCTTTGCAAGTCTCTTCGAATTATCAGTTTGGTTTGGCCTACTAGATTGGTTTTTCTTGCCATGGGAGAAGTGCTTAGCTTTGGGTTCGATCTTGTGGTGTCCTTTCCCAGTGACAGAAGGGGCAGCAAGGCACGTATTGCATCGTTGCCATCAGGGATAACAAGATGGGGTTTATTTCATATTGCATTAATTTATCTCTCTACATCATGTCATCTTGCTTAAAGCGTTACTCTGTTTTTAACTTAATACTCTAGATGCATGCTGGATAGCAGTCGATGGGTGGAGTAATAGTAGTAGATGCAGAATCGTTTCGGTCTACTTGTCACGGACGTGATGCCTATATACATGATCATGCCTAGATATTCTCATAACTATGCTCAATTCTGTCAATTGCTCAACAGTAATTCGTTCACCCACTGTAGAATACTTATGCTCTTGAGAGAAGCCACAAGTGAAACCTATGGCCCCCGGGTCTATTCTCATCATATCAATCTCCATCACTTTAATCTTGCTTTGCTTTTTTACTTTGCCTTTTACTTTTCACTTTGCATCTCTATACCAAAAATACCAAAAATATTATATCTATCAGATCTCACTCTTGTAAGTGACCGTGAAGGGATTGACAACCCCTAATCGTGTTGGTTGCAAGTAGCTATCGTTCTGTGCAGGTATGAGGGACTTGAGCGTGGCCTCCTACTGGATTGATACCTTGGTTCTCAAAAACTGAGGGAAATACTTATGTTACTCTGCTGCATCATCCTTTCCTCTTTGGGGAAATCCAACGCAAGCTCAAGAGGTAGCAAGAAGAATTTCTGGCGCCGTTGCCGGGGATTCTACGCAAAAAGTCAACATACAAAGTACCCATCACAATCCCTATCTCTCGCATTACATTAGTTGCCATTTGCCTCTCGTTTTCCTCTCCCCCACTTCACCCTTGCCGTTTTATTCGCCCTCTCTTTCTCAATCTCCTTCTCCTCCTCCCTCTCTATTTGCCTGTTTTTGCTCGCTTGCTTTTTGTTCGCTCGTATGGTTGGAATAGTCGTTTATTTATTACTAAACAGAGAACCTAAGATCTATGGATCCTCATCCGCTTGCTAATCTTTTTAAGAGATCCAGTTATGTTGAACCAATTGCTAGTGAGTTTTGTGCACTAGATTATCTTTATGAGGTTTTTCTTGAAATTCGTGAATCTAAAAAGTGTGATGAAGTACTTCATGAAGTGATTCACGATAGATCTTTGAATAAAAAGCATGATTGCAATGATGATAGTATAAATTCTATTAATATAAATTGTGCTAATAATATGCAAAACCCTAAGCCTAGGGATGCTAGTTTTGCTATTGTTGGGGATCGTGGCAGAAAACAAAAAAAAATCCTACGTTTCACCAAGATCAATCTATGGAGTCAACTAGCAACGAGAGGAGAGTGCATCTACATACCCTTGTAGATCGCGAGCGGAAGCGTTCAAGAGAATGGGGATGATGGAGTCATACTCACCGTGATCTAAATCACCGATGACCAAGTGCCGAACGGACGGCACCTCCGCGTTCAACACACGTACGGAGCGGATGACGTCTTCTCCTTCTTGATCCAGCAAGGGGGAAGGAGAGGTTGATGAAGATCCAACAGCACGACGGCGTGGTGGTGGATGCAGCAGTGATCGCAGCAGGGCTTCGCCGAGCTTCTGCGAGAGGGGGACGTGTAGAAGGGGAGAGGGAGGCGCCAAGGCTTGAGGTGCGGCTGCCCTCCCTCCCCCCCCTTTATATAGGCCCCCTAGGGGGGTGCGCCGGCCCTAGGAGATGGGATCTCCTAGGGGGGCGGCGGCCAAGGGGTGGAGTACCCCCCAAGGCAAGTGGAGGCGCCCCCTCCCCTAGGGTTCCCAACCCTAGGCGCATGGGGGGCCCAAGGGGGGGCGCACCAGCCCACTATGGGCAGGTTCCCCTCCCCACTTCAGCCCATGGGGCCCTCCAGGATGAGTGGCCCCACCCGGTGGACCCCCGGGACCCATCCGGTGGTCCCGGTACAATACCGGTGACCCCGAAACTTTCCCGATGGCCGAAACTACACTTCCTATATATAATTCTTCACCTCCGGACAATTCTGGAACTCCTTGTGACGTCCAGGATCTCATCCGGGACTCCGAACAACTTTCGGATTACTACATACTCATATCTGTACAACCCTAGCGTCACCGAACCTTAAGTGTGTAGACCCTACGGGTTCGGGAGACAAGCAGACATGACCGAGACGACTCTCTGGTCAATAACCAACAGCGGGATCTGGATACCCATGTTGGCTCCCACATGCTCCTCGATGATCTCATTGGATGAACCACGATGTCGAGGACCTAATCAATCCCGTACTCAATTCCCTTTGTCAATCGGTACGTTACTTGCCCGAGACTCGATCGTCTGTATCCCAATACCTTGTTCAGTCTCGTTACCGGCAAGTCACTTTACTCGTACCGTAATGCATGATCCCGTGATCAACCACTTGATCACACTGAGCTCATTATGATGATGCATTTCCGAGTGGGCCCAGAGATACCTCTCCGTCATACGGAGTGACAAATCCCAGTCTCGATTCGTGCCAACCCAACAGACACTTTCGGAGATACCTGTAATGTACCTTTATAGTCACCCAGTTACGTTGTGACGTTTGGCACACCCAAGGCACTCCTACGGTATCCGGGAGTTGCACAATCTCATGGTCTAAGGAAATGATACTTGACATCCAGAAAAGCTACAGCAAACGAACTACACGATCTTTGTGCTATGCTTAGGTTTGGGTCTTGTCCATCACATCATTCTCCTAATGATGTGATCCCGTTATCAATGAGATCCCCATGTCCATAGCCAGGAAACCATGACTAGCTTTTGATCAACGAGCTAGTCAACTAGAGGCTCACTAGGGACACATTGTGGTCTACGTATTCACACATGTATTACGATTTCTGGATAATACAATTATAGCATGAATAATAGACAATTATCATGAACAAGGAAATATAATAATCATTTTATTATTGCCTCTAGGGCATATTTCCAACAGTCTCCCACTTGCACTAGAGTCAATCATCTAGTTACATTGTGATGAATCGAACACCCATGGAATTCTGGTGTTGATCATGTTTTGCTCTAGGGAGTGGTTTAGTCAACGGATCTGCTACATTCAGGTCCGTATGTACTTTACAAATCTCTATGTCTCCATTTTGAACACTTTCACGAATGGAGTTGAAGCGACGCTTGATATGCCTGGTCTTCCTGTGAAACCTGGGCTCCTTGGCAAGGGCAATAGCTCCAGTGTTGTCACAGAAGAGAGTCATCGGGCCCGACGCATTGGGTATGACCCCTAGGTCGGTAATGAACTCCTTCACCCAGACTGCTTCGTGTGCTGCCTCCGAGGCTGCCATGTACTCCGCTTCACATGTAGATCCCGCCACAACGCTTTGCTTGCCACTGCACCAGCTTACTGCCCCACCATTCAAAATATACACGTATCCGGTTTGTGACTTAGAGTCATCTAGATCTGTGTCGAAGCTAGCATCGACTTAACCCTTTACGACGAGCTCTTCGTCACCTCCATAAACGAGAAACATTTCCTTAGTCCTTTTCAGGTACTTCGGGATATTTTTGACCGATGTCCAGTGTTCCATGCCGGGATTACTACCTTCCTACCAAACTCATGGCAAGGTTTACATCAGGTCTGGTACACAGCATAGCATACATGATAGACCCTATGGCTGAGGCATAGGGGATGACACTCATCTTTTCTCTATCTTCTGCCGTGGTCAGGCATTGAGCCAAGCTCAATCTCGTACCTTGCAATACAGGCAAGAACCCCTTCTTTGACTGATCCATTTTGAACTTCTTCAATATCTTGTCAAGGTACGTACTCTGTGAAAGACCAATGAGGCGTCTCGATCTATCTCTAGATCTTGATGCCTAATATATAAGCAGCTTCTCCAAGGTCCTTCATTGAAAAACACTTGTTCAAATAGGCCTTTATGCTTTCCAAGAATTCTATATCATTTCCCATCAACAGTATGTCATCCACATACAATATGAGAAATGCTACAGAGCTCCCACTCACTTTCTTGTAAATGCAGGCTTCTCCATAAGTCTGCATAAACCCAAACGCTTTGATCATCTCATCAAAGTGAATGTTCCAACTCCGAGATGCTTGCACTAGCCCATAAATCGAGCGTTGGAGCTTGCACACCTTGTCAGCATTCTTAGGATCGACAAAACCTTCTGGCTGCATCATATACAATTCTTCCTTAAGGAAACCATTAAGGAATGCCGTTTTGACGTCCATTTTCCATATCTCATAATCATAGAATGCGGCAATTGCTAACATGATTCGGATGGACTTCAGCTTCGCTACGGGTGAGAAAGTCTCATCGTAGTCAACCCCTTGAACTTGTCGATAACCCTTAGCGACAAGCCGAGCTTTATAGATGGTCACATTACCATCCGCGTCTGTCTTCTTCTTAAAGATCCATTTATTTTCTATGGCTCGCCGATCAACGGGTAGGTCAGTCAAAGTCCATACTTCGTTTTCATACATGGATCCTATCTCGGATTTCATGGCTTCCAGCCATTTGTCGGAATCCGGGCCCGCCATCGCTTCTTCATAGTTCGAAGGTTCACCGTTGTCTAACAACACGATTTCCAAGACAGGGTTGCCGTACCACTCTGGTGCGGAACGTGTCCTTGTGGACCTACGAAGTTCAGTAGCAACTTGATCTGAAGTTTCATGATCATCATCAACAACTTCCTCTCTAGTCGGTGCAGGCACCTCAGGAACATTTTCTTGAGTTGCGCCACTTACCGGTTCAAGAGGTAATACTTCATCAAGTTCTACCTTCCTCCCACTTATTTCTTTTGAGAGAAAATCTTTCTCTAGAAAGGACCCATTCTTGGCAACAAAGATCTTGCCTTTGGATCTGAGGTAGAAGGTATACCCAACAGTTTCTTTAGGGTATCCTATGAAGACGCATTTTTCCGACTTGGGTTCGAGCTTTTCAGGTTGAAGTTTCTTGACATAAGCATCGCATCCCCAAACTTTTAGAAACGACAGCTTAGGTTTCTTCCCAAACCATAATTCATACGGTGTCGTCTCAACGGATTTCGACGGAGCCCTATTTAAAGTGAATGTGGCAGTCTCTAAAGCATATCCCCAAAATGATAGCGGTAAATCGGTAAGAGACATCATAGATCGCACCATATCTAATAGAGTGCGTTTACGATGTTCGGACACAGCATTACGCTGAGGTGTTCCAGGCGGCGTGAGTTGTGAAACTATTCCACATTTTCTTAAGTGTGTGCCAAATTCGTGACTCAAGTATTCTCCCCCACGATCTGATCGCAAGAACTTGATTTTCCTGTCACATTGATTCTCAACCTCACTCTGAAATTCCTTGAACTTTTCAAAGGTCTCAGACTTGTGTTTCATTAAGTAGACATACCCATATCTACTCAAGTCATCAGTGAGGGTGAGAACATAACGATAGCCACCGCGAGCCTCAACACTCATTGGACCGCACACATCAGTATGTATGATTTCCAATAAGTTGGTTGGTCGCTCCATTGTTCCTGAGAATGGAGTCTTGGTCATTTTACCCATGAGGCATGGTTCGCACGTGTCAAATGATTCGTAATCAAGAGACTCTAAAAGTCCATCTGCATGGAGCTTCTTCATGCGTTTGACACCTATGTGACCAAGGCGGCAGTGCCACAAGGATGTGGGACTATCATTATCAACCTTACATCTTTTGGTATTCACACTATGAATATGTGTAGCATTATGCTCGAGATTCATTAAGAATAAACCATTCACCATCGGAGCATGACCATAAAACATATCTCTCATATAAATAGAACAACCATTATTCTTGGATTTAAATGAGTAGCCATCTCGTACTAAACAAGATCCTGATACAATGTTCATGCTCAAAGCTGGCACTAAATAACAATTATTGAGGTTTAAAACTAATCCCGTAAGTAAATGTAGAGGTAGCGTGCCGACGGCGATCACATCGACCTTGGAACCATTCCCGACGCGCATCATCACCTCGTCCTTCGCCAGTCTCCGCTTATTCCGCAGCTCCTGCTTTGAGTTACAAATGTGAGCAACCGCACCGGTATCAAATACCCAGGAGCTACTACGAGTACTGGTAAGGTACACATCAATTACATGTATATCACATATACCTTTTGTGATGCCGGCCTTCTTGTCCGCTAAGTATTTGGGGCAGTTCCGCTTCCAGTGACCACTTCCCTTGCAATAAAAGCACTCAGTCTCGGGCTTGGGTCCATTCTTTGGCTTCTTCCCAGCAGCTTGCTTACTCGGCGCGGCAACTCCCTTGCCGTCCTTCTTGAAGTTCTTCTTACCCTTGCCTTTCTTGAACTTAGTGGTTTTATTCACCATCAACACTTGATGTTCCTTTTTGACTTCTACCTCTACTGATTTCAGCATTGCAAATACTTCAGGAATGGTCTTTTCCATCCCCTGCATATTGAAGTTCATCACAAAGCTCTTGTAGCTTGGTGGAAGCGACTGAAGGATTCTATCAATGACCACGTCATCCGGGAGATTAACTCCCAGCTGAGTCAAGCGGTTATGCAACCCAGACATTTTGAGTATGTGCTCACTGACAGAACTATTTTCCTCCATCTTACAGCTGAAGAACTTGTCAGAGACTTCATATCTCTCGACCCGGGCATGAGCTTGGAAAACCATTTTCAGCTCTTCGAACATCTCATATGCTCCGTGTCGCTCAAAATGCTTTTGGAGCCCCGGTTCTAAGCTGTAAAGCATGCCACACTGAACGAGGGAGTAATCATCAGCACGTGTCTGTCAAGCGTTCATAACGTCTTGGTTCTGTGGGACGGGTGCGTCACCTAGCGGTGCTTCTAGGACATAATCTTTCTTGGCAGCTATGAGGATGATCCTCAGGTTCCGGACCCAGTCCGTATAGTTGCTGCCATCGTCTTTCAGCTTGGTTTTCTCTAGGAACGCGTTGAAGTTGAGGACAACGTTGGCCATTTGATCTACAAGACATATTGTAAAGATTTTAGACTAAGTTCATGATAATTAAGTTCATCTAATCAAATTATTCAACGAACTCCCACTTAGATAGACATCCCTCCAGTCATCTAAGTATAACATGATCCGAGTTGACTAGATCGTGTCCGATCATCACGTCAGACGGACTAGTCAACATCGGTGAACATCTTCATGTTGATCGTATCTTCTATACGACTCATGCTCGACCTTTCGGTCTTCTGTGTTCCGAGGCCATGTCTGTACATGCTAGGCTCGTCAAGTTAACCTAAGTGTATTGCATGTGTAAATCTGTCTTACCCCCGTTGTATGTGAACGTTGGAATCTATCACACCCGATCATCATGTGGTGCTTCGAAACAACGAACTGTCGCAATGGCGCACAGTTAGGGGGAACACTTTCTTGAAATTATTATGAGGGATCATCTTATTTACTATCGTCGTTCTAAGTAAACAAGATGCAAAAACATGATAAACATCACATGCAATCAAAAAATAGTGACATGATATGGCCAATATCATATAGCTCCTTTGATCTCCATCTTGGGGCTCCATGATCATCTTGTCACCGGCATGACACCATGATCTCCATCATCGTGTCTCCTTGAAGTTGCTCGCCAACTATTACTTCTACTACTATGGCTAACACGCTTAGCAATAAAGTAAAGTAATTTACATGGCGTTTCTCAATGACATGCAGGTCATACAAAAAATAAAGACAACTCCTATGGCTCCTGCCGGTTGTCATACTCATCGACATGCAAGTTGTGATTCCTATTACAAGAACATGATCAATCTCATACATCACATATATCATTCATCATTCATCACAACCTCTGGCCATATCACATCACAAAACACTTGTTGCAAAAACAAGTTAGACGTCCTCTAATTGTTGTTGCAAGTTTTTACGTGGCTGCTATAGGTTTCTAGCAAGAACGTTTCTTACCTAAGCCAAAACCACAATGTGAATTGCCAATTTATATTTACCCTTCATAAGGACCCTGTTCATCGAATCCGATCCGACTAAAGTGGGAGAGATGGACACTCGCCAGCCACCTTATGCAACTAGTGCATGTCAATCGGTGGAACCGGTCTCACGTAAGCGTACGTGTAAGGTTGGTCCGGGCCTCTTCATCCCACGATGCCGCCGAATCAAGATAAGACTAGTAACGGCAAGCAAGTTGACTATATCGACGCCCACAACTACTTTGTGTTCTACTCGTGCATAGTAACTACGCATAGACCTTGCTCTGATACCACTGTTGGGGATCGTAGCAGAAAACAAAAAAATTTCCTACGTTTCACCAAGATCAATCTATGGAGTCAACTAGCAATGAAAGGAGAGTGCATCTACAAACCCTTGTAGATCGTGAGCGGAAGCGTTCAAGAGAACGGGGATGATGGAGTCCTACTCGTCGTGATCCAAATCACCGATGACCAAGTGCCAAACGGACGGCACCTCCGCGTTCAACACACATACCGAGCGGATGACGTCTCCTCCTTCTTGATCTAGCAAGGGGGAAGGAGAGGTTGATGAAGATCCAGCAATACGACGGCGTGGTGGTGGATGCAGCAGTGATCGCAGCAGGGCTTCGCCGAGCTTCTGCGAGAGGGAGAGGTGTAGTAGGGGAGAGGGAGGCGCCAAGGCTTGAGGTGCCGCTGCCCTCCCTCCCCCCCTTTATATAGGCCCCCTAGAGGGGTGCGCCGGCCCTAGGAGATGGGATCTCCTAGGGGGGCGGCGGCCAAGGGGTGGAGTACCCCCCAAGGCAAGTGGAGGCGCCCCCTCCCCTAGGGTTCCCAACCCTAGGCGCATGGGGGGCCCAACGGGGGGGCGCACCAGCCCACTATGGGCTGGTTCCCCTCCCCACTTCAGCCCATGGGGCCCTCCAGGATGGGTGGCCCCACCCGGTGGACCCCTGGGACCCATCCGGTGGTCCCGGTACAATACCGGTGACCCCGAAACTTTCCTGATGGCCGAAACTACACTTCCTATATATAATTCTTCACCTCCGGACAATTCCGGAACTCCTCGTGACGTCCAGGATCTCATCCGGGACTCCGAACAACTTTTGGATTACTGCATACTTAAATCTATACAACCCTAGCGTCACCGAACCTTAAGTGTGTAGACCTTACGGGTTCGGAAGACAAGCAGACATGACCGAGACGACTCTCTGGTCAATAACCAACAGCGGGATCTGGATACCCATGTTGGCTCCCACATGCTCCTCGATGATCTCATCGGATGAACCACGATGTCGAGGACCTAATCAATCCCGTACTCAATTCCCTTTGTCAATCAGTATGTTACTTGCCCGAGACTCGATCGTCGGTATCCCAATACCTTGTTCAGTCTCGTTACCGGCAAGTCACTTTACTCATACCGTAATGCATGATCCCTTGATCAACCACTTGATCACATTGAGCTCATTATGATGATGCACTACCGAGTGGGCCCAGAGATACCTCTCCGTCATACGGAGTGACAAATCCCAGTCTCGATTCGTGCCAACCCAACAGACACTTTCGGAGATACCTGTAATGTACCTTTATAGTCACCCAGTTACGTTGTGACGTTTGGCACACCCAAGGCACTCCTACGGTATCCGGGAGTTGCACAATCTCATGGTCTAAGGAAATGATACTTGACATCCAGAAAAGCTACAGCAAACAAACTACATGATCTTTGTTCTATGCTTAGGTTTGGGTCTTGTCCATCACATCATTCTCCTAATGATGTGATCCCGTTATCAATGACATCCCCATGTCCATAGCCAGGAAACCATGACTATCTGTTGATCAACGAGCTAGTCAACTAGAGGCTCACTAGGGACACATTGTGGTCTATGTATTCACACATGTATTACGATTTCCGGATAATACAATTATAGCATGAATAATAGACAATTATCATGAACAAGGAAATATAATAATTATTTTATTATTGCCTCTAGGGCATATTTCCAACAGCTATGTCCTCTACTTGTTGCAATGATCATGATTTGGGTGATTCTTCTTATGATCTTGAAAATTTATTTAAGCGCCATGATGAATATGAGATTGATTATAATGTTTGCAATAATATTGAAAGTGGGTTTGGAAGAATGTCAACTTTAGATCCCACATATTTGGAGAATGTTCAATCTTATGAAGTTTTTGATAAAAGTGCGTTTGGAAAGGTCATGACTTTAGTTAATGTTAATCCCACTATTTTGGAAGAGTGTCAACTTTACATGCATGTGGATCATGTTGAAAGTATTCTATGTGATAGTTATTTTGTTGAATTTTCTTATGATCCTACATGTAATTATTACGAGAGAGGAAAATATGGTGGTAGAAATTTTCATGTTACTAAATTACCACTCGTTATGTTGAGATTGCTATTGTTTCTTTCCGCTTCCTTGCATATGCTAGTTTTTGCTTGACTTGATAATTTGTTTTCCTATAAGATGCCTATGCATATGAAGTATTTTAGACTTAGATGTGTTTGTCACGTATTTTATTATGCTCTCTTTGTGCTTCAATTCTTGTCTTTCATGTGAGCATCATTGAAATATTATGCCTAGCTATAAGGCTTTAAAGAAAAGCGCTTGTTGGGAGACAACCCAATGTTTATCCTTGCTGTTATTTATTTAATAATTTATTTAGCCTCTGTTTTGGTTGTGTTTTTTGTGTTTAATTAGTGTTTGTGCCAAGTAGAAACGTTGGGAAGACTTGGCGAAAGTCTTGTTGAACTTGCTGTAAAAAACAGAAACTTTAGCGCTCACGAGAACTGCTGTCATTTTTACTTGGAAAGTGATATTTAGTTAATTATTTTTGCAGATGATTAATAGATAAAGTCCTCACGTCCAGAAATTTACTTTAGAATTTTTGGGGTTCCAGATCTTGCACTAGCTACAGATTACTACAGACTGTTCTGTTTTTGACAGATTCTGTTTTTCGTGTGTTGTTTGCTTATTTTGATGAATCTATGGTTAGTAAAATAGTTTATAATCCATAGAGAAGTTGTAATACAGTAGGTTTAACACCAATATAAATAAATAATGAGTTCATTACAGTACCTTGAAGTGGTCTTTTGTTTTCTTTCTCTAACGGAGCTCACGAGATTTCTATTGAGTTTTGTGTTGTGAAGTTTTCAAGTTTTGGCTGAATTCTTGTGATGGATTATGGAACAAGGAGTGGAAAGATCCTAAGCTTGGGGATGACCATGGCACCCACAAGATAATCCAAGGACACCAAAAAGTCAAAGCTTGGGGATGCCCCGGAAGGCATCCCCTCTTTCTTCCACTTCCATCAGTCATTTACTTGGAGCTATATTTTTATTCACCAACGTGGTATGTGTTTTGCTTGGAGCATCTTGTATTATTTGTGTCTTTGGTTGTTAGTGTGCCACAATCATCCTTGCTGTACACACCTTTTGAGAGAGCCATACAGGAATTAGAATTTGATAGAATACTCTATGTGCTTCACTTATATCTTTTTGAGCTAAGTAGTTTTGCTCTATGTGCTTCACTTATATCTTTTGAGCACTATAATTTTGCTCTATGTGCTTCACTTAGATCTTTTAGAGCATGGTGGTGGATTTTTTTTAAATAAACTATTGATCTCTCATGCTTCACTTAAATTATTTTGAGAGTCTTAATAGCATGGTAATTTGCTTAATAATAACATGCTTGGTATTCAAGATTTGTGAAACTTTCTTTTGAGTGTGTTGAATACTAAGAAAAGTTGGATGCTTGATAATTGTTTTGAGATATGGAGGTAGTAATATCAAAGTCATGCTAGTAGAGTAATTGTGAATTTGAGAAGTGCTTGAGTTAAAGTTTGCAAGTACCGTAGCATGCACGTATGGTAAACGTTATGCAACAAATTTGAAACATGAGCTGTTATTTGAATGTCCTCCTTATGAGTGGCGGTCGGGGAGGAGCGATGGTCTTTTCCTACCAATCTATCCCCCTAGGAGCATGCGCGTAATACTTTGGTTTTTGATGGCTTGTAGATTTTTGCAATAATTATATGAGTTCTTTATGACTAATGTTGAGTCCAAGGATTATACGCACTCTCATCCTTCCATCATTGCTAGCCTCTACGGTACCGTGCATTGCCCATTCTCACATCGAGAGTTGGTTCAAACTTCGCCGGTGCATCCAAACCCCGTGATATGATACGCTCTTTCACACATAAACCTCCTTATATCTTCCTCAAAACAACCACCATACCTACCTATTCTGGCATTTCCATAGCCATTCCGAGATATATTGCCATGCAACTTTCCACCATCCAGTTTATCATGACACATTCATAATTATCATATTGCTTAGCATGATCATGTAGTTGACATAGTATTTGTGGCAAAGCCACCGTTCATAATTTTTTCATACTTGTCACTCTTGATTCATTGCATATCCCGGTACACCGCCGGAGGCACCCATATAGATGAAGGAAATATGCCCTAGAGGCAATAATAAAGATATTATTTATTTCCTTATTTCATGATAAATGTTTATTATTCATGTTAGAATTGTATTAACCGGAAACATAATACATGTGTGAATACATAGACAAACAGAGTGTCAATAGTATGCCTCTACTTGACTAGCTCGTTGATCAAAGATGGTTAAGTTTCCTAACCATAGACATGAGTTGTCATTTGATTAACGGGATCACATCATTAGGATAATGATGTGATTGACTTGACCCATTCCGTTAGCTTAGCACTTGATCGTTTAGTTTTTTTGCTATTGCCTTCTTCATGACTTATACATGTTCCTATGACTATGAGATTATGCAACTCCCGTTTACTGGAGGAACACTTTGTGTGCCACCAAACATCACAACGTAACTGGGTGATTATAAAGGTGCTCTACAGGTGTCTCCAAAGGTACTTCTTGGGTTGGCGTATTTCGAGATTAGGATTTGTCACTCCGATTATCGGAGAGGTATCTCTGGGCCCACTCGGTAATGCACATCACTATAAGCCTTGCAAGCATTGCAAAAAATGAGTTAGTTGCGGGATGATGTATTATGGAACGAGTAAAGAGACTTGCCGGTAACGAGATTGAACTAGGTATTGAGATACCGACAATCGAATCTCGGGCAAGTAACATACCGATGACAAAGGGAACAACGTATGTTGTTGTGCGGTCTGACCGATAAAGATCTTCGTAAAATATGTAGGAGCCAATATGGGCATCCAGGTCCCGCTATTGGTTATTGACCAGAGAGGTGTCTCGGTCATGTCTACATAGTTCTCGAACTCGTAGGGTCCGCACGCTTAATGTTCGTTGACGATATAGTACTATTTGAGTTATGTATGTTGGTGACCGAATGTTGTTCGGAGTTTTGGAAGAGATCACAGATATGACGAGGCACTCCGGAATGGTCCGGAAGTAAAGATTGATATGTGGATAGTAGTGTTTGATCTCCGGAAGGGTTCCGGAATTCACCGGAAGGGGTTCCGGATGTTTCCCGAAATGTTTGGGCACGAGAACACTTTATCTGGGCCAAAGGGGAAAGCCCACGAGGCTTTTGGAAAGTGCAAAAGGAAGTTTTGCGGAGACCAGAGGCTAGACAACAGGAACCCTGGCGTCTAGGGGATAGACGTCGGGAACCCTGGCATCTAGCCCTGGAGTCCGAGAAGGACTCTTGCCTTTCGGGTGAAACCGACTTTGAGGAGGCTTTTACTCCAAGTTTCGACCCCAGGGCTCAACATATAAATAGAGGGGTAGGGCTAGCACCAAAGACATATCAAGAAACACCAAGCCGTGTGCCGGCAACCCCGTCCCCACTAGTTTATCCTTCGTCATAGTTTTCGTAGTGCTTAGGCGAAGCCCTGCAGAGATTGTTCTTCACCAACACCGTCACCACGCCGTTGTGCTGCCGGAACTCATCTACTACTTCGCCCCTCTTGCTGGATCGAGAAGGCGAGGACGTCACCGAGCCGAACGTGTGCAGAACTCGGAGGTGCCGTGCTTTCGGTACTTGGATCGGTCGGACGTGAAGACGTACAACTACATCAACCGCGTTGATATAACGCTTCCGCGAACGGTCTACGAGGGTACGTCGACAACACTCTCCCCTCTCGTTGCTATGCATCACCATGATCTTGCGTGTGCATAGGAATTTTTTTTGAAATTACTATGTTCCCCATCAGTGGCATCCGAGCCAGGTTTTATGCGTTGATGTAATATGCATGAGTAGAACACAAGTGAGTTGTGGGCGATATAAGTCATACTGCTTACGAGCATGTCACACTTTGGTTCGGCGGTATTGTTGGATGAAGCAGCCCGGACCGACATTACGCGTACGCTTACGCGAGACTGGTTCTACCGACATGCTTTGCACACAGGTGGCTGGCGGGTGTCAATTTCTCCTACTTTAGTTGAACCAAGTGTGGCTGCGCCCGGTCCTTACTTAAGCCCGTAGTAGCCACGTAAAACTTGCAACAACAAAGTAGAGGACGTCTAACTTGTTTTTGCAGGGCATGTTGTGATGTGATATGGTCAAGACATGATGCTAAATTTTATTGTATGAGATGATCATGTTTTGTAACCGAGTTATCGGCAACTGGCAGGAGCCATATGGTTGTCGCTTTATTGTATGCAATGCAATTGCACTGCAATGCTTTACTTTATCACTAAGCGGTAGCGATAGTCGTAGAAGCATAAGATTGGTGAGACGACAACGATGCTACGATGCTGATCAAGGTGTCGCGCCGGTGACGATGGTGATCATGACGGTGCTTCGGAGATGGAGATCATAAGCACAAGATGATGATGGCCATATCATATCACTTATATTGATTGCATGTGATGTTTATCTTTTTTGCATCTTATCTTGCTTTGATTGACGATAGCATTATAAGATGATCTCTCACTAAATTTCAAGATAAAAGTGTTCTCCCTGAGTATGCACCGTTGCCAAAGTTCGTCGTGCCCAGACACCACGTGATGATCGGGTGTGATAAGCTCTATGTCCATCTACAACGGGTGCAAGCCAGTTTTGCACACGCAGAAATACTCGGGTTAAACTTGACGAACCTAGCATATGCAGATATGGCCTCGGAACACTGAGACCGGAAGGTCGAGCGTGAATCATATAGTAGATATGATCAACATAATGATGTTCACCATTGAAAGCTATTCCATTTCACGTGATGATCGGTTATGGTTTGGTTGATTTGGATCACGTGATCACTTAGATGATTAGAGGGATGTCTATCTAAGTGGGAGTTCTTAAGTAATATGATTAATTGAACTTTAATTTATCATGAACTTAGTCTTGGTAGTATTAGCATATCTATGTTGTAGATCAATAGCTAGAATTTAGCTCCCCTGTTTTATTTTTGATATGTTCCTAGAGAAAACTAAGTTGAAAGATGTTAGTAGCAATGATGCGGATTGGATCCGTGATCTGAGGTTTATCATCATTGCTGCACAGAAGAATTATGTCCTTAATGCACCGCTAAGTGACAGACCTATTGCAGGAGCAGATGCAGACGTCATGAACGTTTGGCTAGCTCAATATGATGACTACTTGATAGTTTAGTGCACCATGCTTAACAGCTTAGAATCGAGACTTCAAAGACGTTTTGAACGTCATGGATCATATGGATGTTCCAGGAGTTGAAGTTAATATTTCAAGCAAATACCCGAGTTGAGAGATATGAAGTCTCCAACAAGTTCTATAGCTAAAAGATGGAGGAGAATAGCTCAAGCAGTGAGAATGTGTTCAGATTGTCTGGGTACTACAATCGCTTGAATCAAGTGGGAGTTAATCTTCCAGATAAAATAGTGATTGACAGAATTCTCTAGTCACCATCACCAAGGTAGTAGAACTTCGTGATGAACTATAGTATGCAAGGGATGATGAAAACGATTCCCAAGCTTTTCATGATGATGAAATCGATGAAGGTAGAAATCAAGAAAGAACATCAAGTGTTGATGATTAACAAGACCACTAGTTTCAAGAAAAGGGCAAAGGGAAAGAAAGGGAACTTCAAGAAGAACGGCAAGCAAGTTGATGCTCAAGTGAAGAAGCCCAAGTCTGGTCCTAAGCCTGAGACTAAGTGCTTCTACTAGAAAGGGACTGGTCACTGGAAGCGGAACTGCCCCAAGTATTTGGCAGATAAGAAGGATGGCAAAGTGAACAAAAGTATATTTGATATACAGATTATTGATGTGTATTTTACTAGTGTTCGTAGCAACCCCTCGGTATTTGATACTAGTTCAATTGCTAAGAGTAGTAACTCGAAACGGGAGTTGCATAATGAATAGAGACTAGTTAAGGGTGAAGTGACGATGTGTGTTGGAAGTGGTTCCAAGATTGATATGATAATCATCGCACACTCCCTATACTTTCGGGATTAGTGTTGAACCTAAATAAGTGTTATTTGGTGTTTGCGTTGAACATGAATATGATTTGATCATGTTTATTGCAATACGTTATTCATTTAAGTTAGAGAACAATTGTTGTTCTGTTTACATGAATAAAACCTTCTATGGTCATACACACCAACGAAAATGGTTTGTTGGATCTCGATTGTAATGATACACATATTCATAAAATTGAAGCCAAAAGATGCAGAGTTAATAATGATAGTGCAACTTATTTGTGGCACTGCCGTTTAGGTCATATTGGTGTAAAGCGCATGAAGAAACTCCATGCTGATGGACTTTTGGAATCACTTGATTATGAATCAATTGATGCTTGCGAACCATGCCTCATGGGCAAGATGACTAAGACTCCGTTCTCCGGAACAATGGAGCGAGCAAAAGATTTGTTGGAAATCATACATACTGATGTATGTGGTCCGATGAATATTGAGGCTCACGGCAGGTATCATTATTTTCTGATCTTCACAGATGATTTGAGTAGATATGAGTATATCTACTTGATGAAACACAAGTCTGACACATTTGAAAAGTTCAAAGAATTTTAGAGTGAAGTGGAGAATCATCGTAACAAAAATAAAAATTTCTATGATATGATCGCAGAAGTAAAATATTTGAGTTACGAGTTTGGCCTTCAGTTAAAACAATGTGAAATAGTTTCACTACTCACGCCACCTGGAACACCACAGTGTAATGGTGTGTCCGAACATCATAACCGTACTTTATTAGATATGGTGCGATCTATGATGTCTCTTACCGATCTACCACTATCGTTTTGGGGTTATGCATTAGAGACAGCTGCATTCACGTTAAATAGGGCACCATCTAAATCCGTTGAGACGACACCGTATGGACTATGGTTTGGCAAGAAACCTAAGCTGTCGTTTCTTAAAGGTTGGGGCTGCGATGCTTATATGAAAAAGTTTCATCCTGATAAGCTCAAACCCAAATCGGAGAAATGTGTCTTCATAGGATACCCAAAGGAGACTGTTGGGTACATCATCTATCACAGATCTGAAGGCAAGACTTTTGTTGCTAAATTTGGAGTCTTTCTAGAGAAGGAGTTTCTCTCGAAAGAAGTGAGTGGGAGGAAAGTAGAACTTGATTAGGTAACTGTACCTGCTCCCTTATTGGAAAGTAGTTCATCACAGAAATCTATTCCTGTGACTACTACACCAATTAGTGAGGAAGCTAATGATGAAGATCATGTAACTTCAGATCAAGTTACTACTGAAACCTCGTAGGTAAACCAGAATGAGATCCGTACCAGAGTGGTACGGTAATCCTGTTCTGGAGGTCATGTTACTTAACCATGACGAACCTACGAACTATGAGGAAGCGATGATGAGGCCAGATTCCGCGAAATGGCTTGAGGCCATGAAATCTAAGATGAGATCCATGTATGAGAACAAAGTATGGACTTTGATTGACTTGCCCATTGATTGGCGAGCCATTGAGATTAAATGGATCTTCAAGAGGAAGACGGACGCTGATAGTGGTGTTACTATCTGCAAAGCTAGAATTGTCGCAAAATGTTTTCAACAAGTTCAAGGTGTTGACTACGATGAGAGTTTCTCACTCGTATCTATGCTTAAGTCTGTCTGAATCGTGTTAGCAATTGCCACATTTTATAAAATCTGGCAAATGGATAAACAGAACTACATTCCTTAATGGATTTATTAAAGAAGAGTTGTGTATGATGCAGCAAGAAAGTTTTGTCAATCCTAAAGGTGCTAACAAAATATGCAAGCTCCAGCGATCCATCTATGGACTGGTGCAAGCATCTCGGAGTTGGAATATACGCTTTGATAAGTTGATCAAAGCATATAGTTTTATACAGACTTGCGGTGAAGCCTGTATTTACAAGAAAGTGAGTGGGAGCACTACAGCATTTCTGATAACTATATGTGAATGACATATTGTTGATCGGAGATAATGTAGAATTATTCTGCAAAGCATAAAGAAATGTTTGAAAGGAGTTTTTCAAAGAAAGACCTCGGTGAAGCTGCTTACATATTGAGCATCAAGATCTATAGAGATAGATCAAGACGCTTGATAAGTTTTTCAATGAGTACATACCTTGACAACATTTTGAAATAGTTCAAGATGGAACAGTCAAAGAAAGAGTTCTTGCCTGTGTTACAAGGTGTGAAATTGAGTAAGACTCAAAGCCCGACCACCGCAGGAGATAGAAAGAGAATGAAAGTCATTCCCTATGCCTCAGCCATAGGTTCTATAAAGTATGCCATGCTATGTACCAGACCTATTGTATACCCTGCCCTGAGTTTGGCAAGGGAGTGCAATAGTGATCTAGGAGTATGTAACTCCCTCGATGCGACTATAGCTCTCACTTGTCGAGGAACGACTTAGAGATATAGTCGCATTGAAGGCATATGTCGCAAGTCAGGCAATCTTCACAACATCCCATGTAATATGATAATAAAAGGGGAGATAACATAGTTGGCTTACACTCGCCACGTCAATCAAGTACATAAATAACATTACATCATCCAAACACTCATGGCCCGACTATGGCGCCAAAATAAAAGAGAACCCAACATGCGACACGGTCCCAATCACCCCCAACTGGGCACCACTACTGATCATCGGGAAAGGAAACGTAGTATCGTTGAGAGTCTTCGTCGAACTCCCACTTGAGCTCATAATCGTCAACTGGAGCGGAATCACCTGGACCTGCATCTGGTATAGTAGGAATCTGTGAGCCACAGGGACTCAGCAATCTCGCACCCTCGCGATCAAGACTATTTAAGCTTATAGGAAAGGCAAGGTAAAATATGAGTGGAGCTGCGGCAAGCGACTAGCAAGTATGGTGGCTAACTTATTCGCAAAGGAGAGCGAGAAGAGGAGGCAAAGAACGAGCGAGAAACTAGAGAACAACCTGCGCAAACATTACTCCAACACCGTGTCCACTTCCCGGACTCCGCCGAGAAGAGGCCATCACGGTAACACACTCAGTTGATTCATTTTAATTAAATTAAGGTTCAAGTTATCTACAACCGGACATTAACAAAATCCCATATGCCCATAACCGCGGGCACGGCTTTCGAAAGTTCAATCCCTGCAGGGGAGTCCCAACTTAGCCCACGACAAGCTCTCATGGTCAACGAAGGAATAGACCTCCTCCCAAGACGTTCCGATCAGACTCGGTATCTCGGTAACTCAAGACACTTCGATAGGTTAAAACCAGACCAGCAACACCGCCTGAATGTGCCGACAAATCCCGATAGGAGCTGCACATATCTCTTTCTCAGGGCACACTCAGATGAGCGCTCCATACAACTAAAACCAAACCCCGAGTTTCCCCGAGGGGGCGCTGCACAGGACTCTAGTTTGGACCAACACTCAGAGGAGCACTGGCCCGGGGGGGTTTAAATAAGATGACCCTTGGGCTCCGGAAACCCGAGGGAAAAGAGGCTAGGTGGCAAATGGTAAGACCAATGTTGGGCATTGCTGGAAAATCTTTAATCAAGGTGAACTATCAAGGGGTTCCCATTATAACCCAACCGCGTAAGGAACGCAAAATCCGGGAACATAACACCGATATGACGGAAACTAGGGCGGCAAGAGTGGAACAAAACACTAGGCGAGAGGCCGAGCCTTCCACCCTTTACCAAGTATATAGATGCATTAAGATAGCAAGACAATATAATGATATCCCAACAAGTAAATAAAAGATGTTCCAATAAGGAACGGCCTCCGATCTTCACCTGCAACTAGCAACGCTATAAGAGGGGCTGAGCAAAGCGGTAACATAGCCAATCAACGGTTTGCTAGGACAATGGTGGGTTAGAGGTTTGACATGGCAATTTGGGAGGCTTGCAAGCAAGTGGTAGGCATCGTAGCAATGGCGTAGCAAAAGAGCGAGCAAACTAGCATAGCAAAGATAGTAGTGATTTCGAGGGTATGATCATCTTGCCTGCACAGTTGTCAGAGTTGACTGGATCATCAAAAGTAATCTCAACGGGCTCCTCGTTAGCGAACTCGTCTCCCGGCTCTACCCAAAACAATACAAACAAGCAACAAGGATACAATCAACCACGTGCAAACTCAAACAATACGATGCAAAGATGACATGCTATGCGGGATGCGATGCGGGATGCAAAATGCAAGATATGACAGGAAATGCATGAACCTGGCCTCAACATGGAAATCCAAGTTTGCCACTGGAAATATGAGATGAAATCGCTTGAAAATGATATAAAGAACGCCGGAATCGGAGTTACGGTTTGGAAATGGCAAGCGTTTCAAAAATGACACCGGTCTGCGATTTACAGCAAGTAGGCATCTAAATGCAATGAGATGAACATGCTACAGCACCCAAACATGACAAAAAAATATATGACATGGATGCAAACAAGATGCTTAACAAAAGTCTAGCACTGAGCTACGGCCAAATCATCCATTAGGAGGTTCAAACAAGCATGGCAAAAACGCAAATGCAAAACAGATTTCAGACTTGGTGAAATTAACACTTGTCTGAAATCTCAGATCACGAAGCCCTATTCGGAGCAGCAAAACAACATGATACATGACCTGATTAAGACAAGTAAGAACATGTCATAAAGCTACTCAACAAGCTTAACAAAAGACCCAAAGTGACCTGGGGCCAAAAGGGTTCACAAAATATACTAACGGGCACACGAACATAGCTAAAACACAATCAGTTTTCAGACTTTAGTGAAAACTGAGACATGCTGAAATATAACTCACGAAGGCATGTAAACGAGCTCGATACACTCACTACGGTGCAAGTCATGGCAAGGCAAGCATACATACATTAAGAAAGCACAAAACTCTAGTTAGACATGGCAAGAACAATGGCATAGCATGCACGGATCAACTACAATAGCATCGGCAAAATCGCAAACAAGTTGACGATCTGCCCAGATTCACAACGAAGAAAAAGTAGAGCTCGATTGACTCAAGCTAGGGTGCTCCATAATTGCAAATAAAGACATGTATGGATAGAGCATAACATGATTAACAAAACTCCTTTACTGATCATCCTCAAAATAGGCACGGATCACTAGGAAACAAGCTGAACATATGGCATCATGAACTAAATAATCCCAGACTTAGTGAAAACTACAAAGTCCCTGAAAACTGATTTACCGGGTGCCTCACTTTGCAAGCTTGCACAAGTCACCACACACATCCTAAAAATTCATGGGTTGCACCTCTGGAAAGAAGACAAAATTCTTAACAAAGCATATGAAGGACTCACAGGCATATCATGCACACAATAATCATGGAAAAAATGACAAAACTCTAAGATTAACTAGCAGATCTGACAATTAACTCACGAAGCCTCCTTCTAACAGCATTTCAGGCATCAAGATGAACTCAAATGCAAATGATGCAATGGAATGAAATTATGTACTCGTCGAGGCGAACATATTGATATGCTATATGCCTAAATCGGAGCAACGGATGCAAAGTTACGGAGCCTCGAACAGGGGCACTTGGACTAAAATTCTGAGGACTTAGTGAAAAAAAACTACCAAGATCTGGATCTAGGGTTTCGGATCACTGTAGCAACCGGGTCGGGGCGCGCCTCCCGAAGCGACTCCGGCGAAGACGAGGACGGCGGCTGGCGGGGGCGAAGTCCGGTGGCCGGAGCGGCGGCGCCGGGGGCCACGGTGGCCGGAGCCGGGGCCGGCTGCGGGCCGGGCAACGCCGGCGAGCTCCACGGCGGCTTGGGGCAGCGACGGCGGCTGCGGCGGCCCGGCGACGAGGGCGGCGAAGGGCGGCGTCGGGAGCCGGGCGGCGGCGGCGATGGCGGCTCCGGCCGCCGGAGTTGGAAGAGGCGGCGGGGATGACAGCAAAGGGCGGCGGCGCGTGGATGGGCTCGCGGGGGCCCCTCCTGGGCCTCCCGGGCCGGCGGCGGGTGAGGGACGCGGCGGCCACGTGGCGGCTCGCCACTGGCTGCGGGCGGCGGCGGAGGTCGGGTCGGACACGTCCGGCCCGGCAAATTTTTGTCCGGCGGCGGCGTGGGGAATGGATCTAGGGTTTCGGAGAGGGGGAGAGATCCGAATTTCGGGGGGTCTATTTATAGGCATAGGGGGAGCTAGGAGAGTCCAAATGAGGTGCGGTTTTCGGCCACGCGATCGTGATCGAACGCTCTAGGACATGGAGCAGAGTTTGGTGGGTTTTGGGCGAAATTGGAGGGGTGTTGGGCTGCAACACACACGAGGCCTTTTCGGTCCCTCGGTTAACCGTTGGAGTATCAAACGAAGTCCAAATGGTACGAAACTTGACAGGCGGTCTACCGGTAGTAAACCAAGGCCGCTTGGCAAGTCTCGGTCCAATCCGGAAATGTTTAAACCCCACACACGAAAGAAAGCTAGAAATGGCCACCGGAGGAGAACGAAGCGCCGGAATGCAAAACGGACAACGGGGAAAATGCTCGAATGCATGAGATGAACACGTATGCAAATGCAATGCACATGATGACATGATATGAGATGCATGACAAATAAAACAACACACGGAGACAAAGACCCGAACCCGAGAAATAAATATAACTTAACGCCGGAAACGGCAAGAGTTGGAGTACAAATTGGGAAAGTTATATCCGGGGCGTTACAACACTCCACCACTACGAAAGGATCTCGTCCCGAGATCTAGGACTGAAAGAACGCCGGGTACTCAGAACGGAGGTGATCCTTGCGTTCCCAGGTAGCTTCACGGTCGGAATGGTGTGACCACTTGACTTTGAGAAATTTGATTGACTTGTTGCGAGTCTTGCGTTCAGTCTCTTCAAGAATAGCGACTGGGTGCTCATGATAAGGGAGATCTTCTTGGAGCTCAATGTCCTCGAAGTTGACTGTGCGGTCAGGAGTCTTGAAGCACTTTCGAAGCTGAGAGACATGGAACACGTCATGAACATTTGCAAAGTTTGAAGGAAGCTCGAGTTGATAGGCGAGGTCGCCTCTCTTGCTGACAATCTTGAAAGGTCCCACGTATCTAGGGGCAAGCTTCCCTTTGATACCGAAGCGACGAGTACCTTTCATAGGAGAGACACGGAGGTAAACATGATCTTCGATCTCGAAAGCCAAATCACGGTGCTTACTATCATAGTAGCTCTGCTGGCGGGATTGGGCTGCTTTGAGGTTATCACGGATGACTTTGCACATTTCTTCTGCTTCTGTGATTAAGTCATTACCCAGCAGCTGACGTTCACCGGTTTCAGACCAGTTGAGAGGTGTACGGCACTTCCTACCATACAGAATTTCAAATGGGGCCTTGCCTGAACTTGCTTGAAAACTATTGTTGTAGGAGAATTCAGCATAAGGAAGACAATCCTCCCACTTCATGCCGAAGGAGATCACACAAGCCCTGAGCATATCTTCAAGAATCTGGTTGACACGCTCGACTTGACCGCTTGTTTGAGGATGGAAAGCAGTGCTGAAGCGGATGTTGGTGCCCATGGCCTTCTGAAAAGAATCCCAAAACTTGGAGGTAAAGATGCTGCCACGGTCTGAAGATATCACTTGAGGGATACCGTGCAGAGAGACAATACGAGAGGTATAGAGTTCCGCCAATTGAGCTGCAGTGATCGACTCTTTGATAGGCAGAAAGTGAGCCACTTTGGTGAGTTTGTCGATGACAACGAATATAGCATCATTGCCACGCTTGGACTTTGGAAACCCAGTCACGAAGTCCATTTCAATGTGGTCAAACTTCCATTCTGGAATGGCAAGAGGTTGGAGGAGACCTGCTGGCCTTTGGTGTTCTGCCTTCACTCTTCTGCAGACATCACATTCATTCACGAATTGAGCGATCTCGTGCTTCATTCGAGTCCACCAATAAGCTTGCTTAAGGTCCTGATACATCTTCGTACTCCCAGGGTGGATGGAGAGGAGAGAATTGTGAGCCTTGTTCATGATCACTTTACGGAGGTCACCTTTGGGCACAACAATACGATCCTTGAAGAAGAGAGTGTCCTTGTCATCAAGGCGGTAGCACTTGTACTTGGACTGACTCTTGGCAATCCCAATCTTCACCTTTTTCACCATAGCATCAAGAAGCTGGGCTTGGCGAATCTGGTCTTCTAAGGTAGGAGAGACTTGAAGGTTGGCGAGGAAACCTTGAGGAACAACTTGCAGATTAAGTTTGCGGAAAGCTTCACAAAGCTCGGGTTGATAAGGCTTAAGAATCAGACTGTTGCAATACGCTTTCCTGCTCAAAGCGTCAGCGATCACATTAGCCTTTCCTGGAGTGTACTCAATACTCGGATTATACTCTTGAATCATTTCGACCCATCGAGTTTGCCTGAGGTTGAGATTAGGCTGAGTGAAGATGTACTTGAGACTCTTGTGATCAGTGAAAATGTCCACTTTTCTTCCCAATAGACGATGTCTCCAAGTCAAAAGAGCATGCACAACTGCCGCCAACTCGAGATCATGAGTGGGGTAGTTCTTCTCATTAGGCTTCAGCTCGCGAGATGTATAAGCAACAACTTTCTTCACTTGCATCAAAACTGCGCCAAGACCTTGGAGAGAGGCATCACAAAAGACCTCGTACGGCTTGGATTCATCAGGCGGAGTCAGAACTGGAGCAGTGATCAATTTCTCTTTCAAAGTGTTGAAAGCAATATCACACTCCGGAGACCAAACGTACTTGACGTGCTTCTGAAGAAGATTTGAGAGAGGCTTCGCGATCTTAGAAAAGTTTTCAACGAATCTTCGGCAATAGCTTGCGAGACCGAGAAAACTGCGGAGTTGCTTCACGTTCTGAGGAGGTTCCCAATTCACAATTGCAGACACCTTCTCAGGATTCACGGCAATGCCCTTGGCAGAGATGATATGACCAAGATAAAGAACCTCATCGAGCCAAAATTCACACTTGGAGAACTTGGCGTAGAACTGATGTTCCCTGAGTTTATCAAGAACCAATTGCAAGTGCTTGGCATGATCTTCCTTGTTCTTGGAGAAAACCAGAATGTCATCGAGATAGACCAAAATGAAGTCATTGGTGTAGGCATTGAAGATGAAATTCATCATACGAGAGAACGCCGGAGGAGCGTTGGCAAGGCCAAAAGACATGACAGTGTATTCATATGAACCAAAGCTTGTTCTGAATGCTGTCTTGGGAATATCTTCTTCACGAATGCGAATCTGGTGATAACCCATACGGAGATCAAGCTTGGAGAATACTTGGGCACCTTTGAGTTGTTCGAACAGCTCATTGATGTTGGGAAGTGGGTATTTGTTCTTGATGGTCTTCTTGTTCACTGGACGGTAATCAACACAAAGTCGGTCCGTTCCATCCTTCTTCTTCACAAAAAGAACACCACAACCCCACGGAGAAGAACTAGGCCGGATAAGACCCATTTTCTCTTGCATATCGAGTTGCTTCTTCAGCTCCTTCAACTCTTCAGGTCCGAGCTTGTAAGGACGTTTGCACACAGGTTCCGTGCCAGGCTCAAGTTCAATAACGAATTCCACTGGCCGGTGCGGAGGCATTCCTGGGAGCTCTTCTGGAAAGACGTCTTGATATTCGCAAACGACTGGAATTTGAGAGATGGCATCCAATTCACCCTTCTCATTGAGAGAAAACAGACGAATGGTATTATCCCGAGCGGCAAAGACAATTACATCCTCAGACGAATGAGTCAATTGAATCTGCCTGGCAGCACAATCAAGATGTGCCTTGTGCTTAGAAAGACAATCCATTCCGAGAATAAGATCAATATCTGAGTTACCGAGAACAATTAGGGAAGAAAGGAACTTGTAGTCACCCAAAGTGATAGTAACCTCAGGGACACAGGTGTTAGCTGTCATCTGCTTGCCCGGTGACACAATTTGCAAGGAACTTTGCAGATACTGATAATCACACTCATACTTTGATGCAAAAGGTTTGGAAATGAAGCAATGTGATGCACCCGTGTCAAAAAGAACTTTTGCAGGAATATAATTAACAGGAGGTTACCCATGATCACATTTGGTGAGTCCTCTGCCTAAGCTGCATTCACCATATTGACCTTGGCATGTTTGGGGTTATGCTTGACCATAGCTGTACTTGCCGATCTGATAGGAGGAGGAGGAGGAAGACGCCTCTGGTTGAGACACTTGTTGGCATAGTGACCCTTCTGTTGGCACTTGTTGCACGTGACCTTTGAAAGCGGACGGTGATACGGAGCACTCGATCTTGGAGCTTGAGACGAAGTCTTGTTCTGAAAGCCAGGGTTGGGTGGGTGGGAAGAACCACTGCCACCTTTGCTCTTCTGCTGATACAGCTGACGGAACGGAGGAGGAGGAAGCCAAAACTTCTGCTGCTTGGCCACTTGAGTAGAGGAAGGAGTAACATCTCTGACTCGCTTCTTGGAAGCATCACACCTCAACTGAGCAGCCTCTTGCTTTAGTGCCATGTTGTAGAACTCATCGTACCTCAAGGGCTCAAAGAGAACAAGAGCGAGCTGAATTTCTTCTCTGAGACCACCCCTAAACTGGTATATCATGCTCTTCTCATCAGGCACGTCCTGCTTGGCAAAGCGGGCGAGCTTCTGGAACAACTTGTTGTAGTCATAGACAGACAAAGAGCCTTGCTTCAGATTGCGGAATTCCTCACGCTTGCTTTCAACCACGCTCTGCGGAATATGATGAGCTCGGAAATCTCGACGGAAATCATCCCAAGTGATAACACGTCCACCTCTGGAGTCCTTGTACTGCTGGAACCATTCTGCAGCTTGATCTTTGAGTTGGAAGGAAGCGAACTTGACAAAGTCCTCAGGCCTGACGTTACTGCACTCGAAATGCTTGCACAGATCCACAAGCCAATCGTCAGCATCGGTTGCCTCAACACAATTGCTGAAAGTCTTTGGCCCGTTAGCAAGGAACTGGTTGAGTGTAGCAAAGTGACTCTGATTGCTGCCTTGATTCCCTTGACTGCCTTGATTGCGCTCTTAAAGAATTTGCATGATCAGCTGTGTGTTTGCATTGGTTGCGGCCATCACAGCTTGCCATGCCTCCGGAGGAGGTGGAGGTGGTGGCGGATCTTGATTCTGGTTCTGACCGGTGCTCTTAGCGGGAGCCATCCTGAAGAGGTTGACCACCGTTAGCACATAGACAGATAAATGAAGCTGAAACCAACGGAATGAAAATTGCAACATAAAGTCTTCACATCCGAACAAAATGAACGAATGCATTCCTCTTGAAGTGGTCACATATCCCTAAATTGCGAAGCCACGTAGAATTAAGGTAGAGAAATAAATCAACAAGGTACGGATCAAGAACGAATAATCGGTAAGAAATCCCAATCTCAAACCAATATCCGTGGAAGAAGAACTAGAGCTACGAGAATTCCCACCTA